>NW_013667269.1:26353-33546 GCF_000517525.1 Limulus polyphemus | reverse complement strand
GTAAAGTGACTAAACCTCAAAACTTTAGGACCTATAGATAATTAGCATACTTCAAATGTAAAGTAGACTAAACTTCAAAATTTGGACCATAGAGAATTAGCATACTTCAAATGTAAAGTGACTAAACCTCAAAAACTTTGGACCATAGAGAATTAGCATACTTCAAATGTAAAGTGACTAAACTTCAAAAATTTGGACCATAGAGAATTAGCATACTTCAAATGTAAAGTGACTAAACCTCAAAAACTTTGGACCATAGAGAATTAGCATACTTCAAATGTAAAGTGACTAAACCTCAAAAACTTTGGACCATAGAGAATTAGCATACTTCAAATGTAAAGTGACTGATAAACTTTGAATTTTCTATTCTTAGAAATAACAATTGCAGAATATGTTGTGTTTAACTTTTTCTTCATATTTCTAATGAAACGAAATATATAAAGTCGATAAAAAAAAAGGCACATAAACTAATAGGTTTAAACCAAAAATCTGATATTAATGTCAAACAACAGATAAAACGAATTACAAAGAAATAACAACAAATTATTTTAATTGAAAATATTGTTGGACATCCTTTATATAAGTCCATAGAATACAACGGTCGGAAGGGAAGGTGTGGTTAAAATCACTCCTAATATCAGCTCTGAGATTATTTATATAATCCTACAGACTGCAAGAAAATATGAGGATAAAATCATTCCTTACATCACATCTTTCATTATTTATACAATTTTATTTTCAGATCATTGAATACAAAGTCTGAGAGGCAAGATGAGAATAAAATACTTCTAACATCAGCTCTCAGGTTAAACTATCATACAGACTAAGAGGCAAGATGAGAATAAAATACTTCTAACATCAGCTCTCAGGTTAAACTATCATACAGACTAAGAGGCAAGATGAGAATAAAATACTTCTAACATCAGCTCTCAGGTTAAACTATCATACAGACTAAGAGACAAGATGAGAATAAAATACTCCTAACATCAACTTTCAGATTGTACAATCATACAGACTGAGAGGCAAGATGGGAATAAAATAATTCCTAACATCAACTCTCAGGTTATACAGTTATACAGACTGAGATGCAAGAAAGGGATAACACCACTCCTAACGTCAGGTCTGAGAGTATTTATAATATCAAGTTGCTAATATCGGTACGACATACCACATTTCCAGATTTAAACCTAAAAGAAAACCAAAACCCCTTGACGTTCTATTGATCAGCCATTGACACTTCATATATGAGAGACTGTAGTAGCCATGGAACTTCTTGAAAATTTTCATTTATACAAAGCATCGATTAGGAAATCAACTGTTAGTTCGCTCAGCGTTTCAAAACAAAGAACTTAATGACCCTGAGTAAGTTTATGTTAAACATAGATCATTTTCTAAATCTACACTATTAGATCTAGTCTTAGTTTGTTTTGTTATGAGCCACTCAAGTTTAGACAACCTTGTTCAGTCCACTTAAAGTTTCTTTGCTTCCGATTTTCAAGTAATTCCACACAAGGGTTATCAGAAGCTAGCCCTCCCTAATTTTAAACTGATCAACCGGAAGAAAGGCAGCTCTTGTCTGACCGAATAATGGAATTTGACTGTTACCCTTATTACGCATCTACGGCCTTAAAGTTGAGGCAACAGTACGCAAACCATGCACAGATCCTCGGGTTCAGTCTAATACATTAATCACTATATCACGCCCGGCCCTCTCAGTAAAAAAGCAAAAAACATTAAAATCAGATTGTTAATATAGCTCAAATTGATAGCTTTTTCACACAAAAATGTTTTAAAAACTTAGCACGTGTTGTAACTGTGCAACTATGAACATAAGGTAAATGTACTTGTTAAACTAAGCATGTGTTGTAACTGTGCAACTATAAACGTAAGGTAAATATACTTGTTAAACTAAGCACGTGTTGCAACTGTGCAACTATAAACGTAAAGTAAATATACTTGTTAAACTAAGCATGTGTTGTAACTGTGCAACTATAAACGTAAGGTAAATATACTTGTTAAACTAAGCACGTGTTGCAACTGTGCAACTATAAACGTAAGGTAAATATACTTGTTAAACTAAGCATATGTTGCAACTGTGCAAGTATAAGCGTAAAGTAAATATTCTTGTTAAACTAAGCACGTGTTGTAACTGTGCAACTATAAACGTAAAGTAAATATACTTGTTAAACTAAGCACGTGTTGTAACTGTGCAACTATAAACGTAAGTAAATATACTTGTTAAACTAAGCACGTGTTGTAACTGTGCAAGTATAAACGTAAAGTAAATATACTTGTTAAACTAAGCACGTGTTGCAACTGTGCAAGTATAAACGTAAAGTAAATATACTTGTTAAACTAAGCACGTGTTGCAACTGTGCAAGTATAAGCGTAAAGTAAATATACTTGTTAAATTCGATGAAGAGGAATCCACTTTGAGACTAATAATGGTTGGAGACAGCTTGAATGGGTAATGAAGAAAAACTTTAATATAAGTTTAACATAACAGCAAATGTACAACGTTTCAACAAGGTTTTGTCATCGTCAGGTGCATTTACTGTTATGTTAAACTTATATAAAGTTTTTCTTCATTACCCATTCAAGCCGTCTCCAACAATTATTATACTTATTAAATATAAATCATAGACATCTACATTCCATTTACATAGGTTTTATTTATAGTTATTTATAGCTATTTCCATTTAACTTCGTTTGCCCCAAGAATTCATCAAAGAACCTTTTCTTACAATAGTTCTGAAATGCAGCTATTGATTTTGGAGTAAGTCAGAACTTGTACGGTTTTCCTTCATGAAATGCCAAACATTGTTACCTGAATACTAGCTCGGTATATTCGCTCCATTACCGGCATGAGGTTCAAGAGAAGTAACATCATGCACGATAGTTCAGAAATACATAATAAGTTATTCATAAGACGACAAACATTTACGCTTATTCGTGATTATAATATATAAAAAAAAAGGCTGGAGCTATTAAGATATACAAACATACACATATATATATATACATCTATGTATGCGTAAGCTTATTGAATGTGAGATCACCATAATGATAGATGTGGATTACCCGAGAGCTGAGAAGTTCCGTAATGATGTAGTCGAAGAACAAATATGTGTGTATACGTTTTGAACTTATTTTCCAAATGTTCTGACTTAATAAAACAACAGAACAGTTACCTCCCCTTGGGCAAGTTTCCCCCATGCTTTTCAAAAGGTAGAAATGCAGGGGAAAAAAAACATTTGCAGAGTTAATATGATATAAATATTCATTGCTTATTGGGTTTCCGAAAAAAAGAAAAACAGCCACAAAAGATTATACGTATAACTATATACATACTCACGTGTGTGATATCTACATATCTACATTAACCTTAGTCTATTTGTTGGTTTTTGTTGTTGTTGTTGTTTTTCGCTTTAAGAAGAAAATATGGTAAGCCGTGTTATTTTGTCGTTCATAAATTATTAAAGATTCTTCGAGCAAAACCGATTTTTTTCCCCTGTTTAACTACAAGTGCCAAAAGCGCTTTAGTTCCATGTACATAAAAGTGGTGCTATTTTTAGAAAACTTGTTTTACATAATATGGTTTGTTCGATTTTTTTTTTCTATTAACTCACTCAGTGACCTCAAAACTTGCGGGAAACGCAATACACGTCATTTATTATATTAGTTGTTGTTTTTCTAAGCTTATTCAACACGTATACCCTTCCTACTAACGAAAAAGAGTTAGAAGCTTTTGAAGAAGTGTTGATTCTATTTGGAACAGGTTACAATTTATTGGGCAATTTTCTTTTTGTTCTTGTATAAAGTATTTTCTTTAAAGTTTGAGCTTAATTTCTTACACTGAAGCCGAACAAAGCATGTTATATTATTGCTACTCTGTTTATATTTATATTTAAGCCTGATCTTCCCTAGAGCATTTATCTCCAAAAGATATTTTACACCAGAGACATACAGCTAATACCAGTGAGGGAATAAATTCAACTTAAAATAAAATACAGACGAATAATCATTGATTCCAGCGTTATGACTTCGTAAACATTATATATATATTTGCTCTGCGCATGAGAAAAATTATAATTTACTTTACAATACAGTTTAGAGGGTTTTGGGTCCCCCGGTAGCTCATCGGTATGCTTGAGGACTTATAACCCTAAAATTAAAGAATTGATCTCAGCATTGGACATAGTTTAGATAGCTCATTGTGTATTTTTTTTGTTTAAACAATGTATAAATAAAATACATTTTAGTATAAATTAATAATTAATAACTGTAAGTGAGCCAGTATTATTAAATAATTTTGCATAAATCAGTGAGTCTTTGTGAGTAAGTATGTACGAATCAGCGAGACTATACAACTTAGAGAAAGATTGTATGAGTCAGAAACAATTTGCGAAACGGCCTATGTCCAAACTATTATAATTCAGTTTTGTTTTAGTAGGAAGAAATACATAACAACAAGGATCACGCTCACCCGTAAGAGAATCCATGTAAGTTACCAAGACACTAGAGGCAAAACTGCTCCAATTGTTCAGCATAAACTTTGCAAAGTGTTACCTTCTGTGTTGTGCCTATTGCTGGGATCGAATTTCTAATTTTGGTGTTGTAAGCTATAAAAATACCGCTGAACCGTTTAAGTTACGAAAACAACGCCTATGAATGTACTGTTGAAACGGTCGCTTGGAAACCGTCGTTCTTGTACACTAGGTCGATTATGGAAAGCTTGCAGGGAGAATGGGAGCTTTTGGCAATGAAAACTACGCTACAAGTCTGTTGTCAAGATGCACGGTCATTAGATAAAGCATAGACTGTAACGACTTGATGAGGCTCAAAAATCGTTTTAATGTGAAGTACTCATCATCTGTAATACTTTTCGGCTTTAGGAAATAAATGTCATTTATCATACACATTTTAATTGGTTAAGACAAGTTTTGTCCAATGGAAAATTGACTAGGAACAATCTGTGAATCAGGTGATCAGGAATTTGAAACTGACTAGAAAACCTGTGAATCGGGTGATCAGGAATTTGAAACTGACCAGAAAACCTGTGATTCAGGTGATCAAGAATTTGAAACTGACTAGAAAACCTGTGAATCAGTTGATCAGGAATTTGAAACTGACTGGAAACAATCTGTGAATCAGGTGATCAGGAATTTGAAACTGACTAGAAAACCTGTGAATCGGGTGATCAGGAATTTGAAACTGACCAGAAAACCTGTGATTCAGGTGATCAAGAATTTGAAACTGACCAGAAAACCTGTGAATCAGTTGATCAGGAATTTGAAACTGACTAGAAAACCTGTGAATCGGGTGAGCAGGAATTTGAAACTGACCAGAAAACCTGTGATTCAGGTGATCAGGAATTTGAAACTGACTAGAAAACCTGTGAATCAGGTGATCAGGAATTTGAAACTGACTGGAAACAATCTGTGAATCAGGTGATCAGGAATTTGAAACTGACTAGAAAACCTGTGAATCAGGTGATCAGGAATTTGAAACTGACTGGAAACAATCTGTGAATCAGATTATCTAACATTTGAAACTGACTAGGACAAATCCGGAACTCGGAGACTCAATCTTTTAATCATCTTAATTATGTCATTAAAACCAATTAAAATAAATTATTTTGACATGAAGTAAATAACAATATTTTATGTTTTCATGTTTTAGAAGATACTTGTTCTTCAAGCACATTTGGACATTCCTTTATTTTGTGATTAAGTACAAAATATTCTTAATATTTTGGCGGAATTAAAATGGAAAAAGTCATTAGATTCGCGCGAAAGCGTGTATTACAATATTCTTATTATTATTGTCCTTTGAAATAACGCAGTGGTAGTATTCTTAGCATCATCACCAGTGCTGTATATTTTGCTAATAACACAGGCCTTCGAATTTAAACGTTATAAAAGATGTTTTGGTTTTAATAACGGATTTTCCATAATTCAGCTGCGCAGATTTCGAAAATAATATTCATCCTTTTTTATCACTAAGGATTTGTTTACAAATCGGGAAGAAAATAACTTATTTAGATCAAATTATTATTTCGTTTACCAGCTTGAACATTTTTTTATTATTATGTTTGTTAACAAAAATACAAACAAACTGTATCCTATATTTTTCTTATGTTAGTTGACACTTGTTCTTCAAGCAAATTTGAATATTGCAGCATCTGGTGAATAAAATGCTGTTGTTTCTTAAGCAAAAACCTATCGGTCTTAATACTAATATCTCTCTGATATATTGGAATCCCACTCGTATTTATTTCCCGCCAGAAAATAACACCATTAGTAAATGCATATATAAAGCGTAGTAAATCTCGATGAAGGAGATACACACACACACATATATATGTATGTACGAGATGTATGAAGCTCCCACGAGATTGCAGTCCTTCGCTTTGTGTGATAATGTCTTCATGAGGCCTAAGTCGTGTGACGAAAATAATCTGAGCGATGGTCTAATATCCTCTCGTGAGATTTACTTCATTCTCTCATAACGTTTCGACAGATATACGTCATAATTTAGTGTTAATTTGGCTTCCATTCACTCAAACCCAATCAACTAGTCGCAACTATAACATTCAGCCTTTCCAACTTTTTTTTTTCATGGTTCTAGGTTAGACTGTGATGTAATAATATTGGTGGCCATCATGGCGAATCCATCCAATAAGCTTTGGCGAAATTCGTTTTTCTAGTATCATTTTATTTTTATGAATAATGCAGTTTCATTATTCGGTGCATTTTATTATTTTTTATTAATTTTCTAAACGATCAATCATAAACTATAAATTATTGAACTTGTAGAAATGCAAATAGAAATTAACAATTTTTACAGCAAATAAACAAATTATAGGTCTCAATTTCATAGCACATGTTGCCTATCTCTGAAAGTATATTGTTACGTCTCCGTTTGTTAATTAACTTTCCGTAACTTCGTTCCAACGAAACTTAAGCGACACAAGTTCTTTCTTAATAAAACTGGTTTATTATTTCCGAATATAACTTTACCAATACTTCAACAATCGCGCTAAACAACGCTGTAACGTCTCTCGTGCTCTCTAACTGCAGTTCAATTACTCACTATCTACACACACATTCCCTTCTCCTCTTTTATATACCAGCCTACCCTATCTAGCAAATACTAGAGCATTCCTGAATAAACAAGATAGTTCTAGAAAC
>NW_013667269.1:24186-25353 GCF_000517525.1 Limulus polyphemus | reverse complement strand
AATTTGTTACGTCTCCGTTTGTTAATTAACTTTCCGTAACTTCGTTCCAACGAAACTTAAGGGACACAAGTTCTTTCTTAATAAAACTGGTTTATTATTTCCAAATATAACTTTACTAATACACTTAACTTCAACAATCGCGCTAAACAACGCTGTAACGTCTCTCGTGCTCTCTAACTGCAGTTCAATTACTCACTATCTACACACACATTCCCTTCCCCTCTTTTATATACCAGCCTACCCTATCTAGCAAATATTAGAGCATTCCTGAATAAACAAGATAGTTCTAGAAACTAGAGGGCGCCACACCAGTCACGTGACCTCGATGACGCAACAATATTAACTTTTATTTCGGTTTGATGAAAATATATTAAACTTTGTATTTCTAATTTCAAAAAAGGTAATTCATTACTAAGGAATGTCAACAGATCTTTTAAACTAATTATTATAGCTTTTAAAGTTGGACTTTATTACCATTTTCTCAGTAATTTTAACTTTTTAAATTCTGTATGTTATTTCTTTCATTAGATATTTTAACATATTCTCTTAAAGTGAAAATTGAAAAAAATTTAAAACATCATTCTGCCATGCTTATAAAATACATCCTTACTTTACATCGACATACTGTTTAGACTTATTTACTCTATGTATTTGAGTGATACAATTGAGAGTGTATTTCTTATTCAGATGTGAAGAAATTAGAAAATTTGAATAAGTCTCTTTCTAACTGATTTAGACTTATGGAAAATATTTCAAAACAATATTCTGAATTATTTTTAAATCTTTTCCTATAACCTTTAATCAGTCAGCAATTGTCTTGTTTGCCTCGATGAAGCCGTAATGGCGAAACGTAGGCTTAAATAAAACCAATTATATTTTCTAGGGTAATAGGTCATGTTGTATTTATCTTTTTTACCAACAAATATAACTCTCCAGTTTGTACTACAAACTTTTAACTCTCATAAAGTTAGAATAATTATTGTTACGACAGCGGGTGTCACGTGACACTAGTAACACGTCATATTCTCGAAGGTTCGTGAAGTCTCGAGAGGCTACTAGATATGCGGTAGTCTTGTATATATATGCCGCCAAGAAGTGACGGCAAGGATGTGTAATTGACAGTTGAGTCGAGCACGTGAGACGTTCGTTGTGAATTTTAGCGTTTGT
>NW_013667269.1:21137-24127 GCF_000517525.1 Limulus polyphemus | reverse complement strand
TTTTACTTAAGAAGGGACTTGTGTCGCTAAAGTTTCATCGGGAAGAAATTATACGGAAAATTAACTAACGACCAAAGACGTAACATTATATTTACAAAACCTTAGCACAATAATCTGGAAAACAAACCGATACAACTTTAGTCAATCAAAATGACTAACTTTGTTTTTTCAAATTGAAAATAATGTGCCACAAGAAGAACCTGCTAATACATACGTCGAAGCTTTATCTATATTTCCAATAAAGCTTTTTTTTTCTTTAGTGTACAGTTTCTGAAATTAATGTTGACATAACTCAATTATGATAATGTACATATTATTCATGTTTTATCATGTTAATATAATCTAAAGTGTTAGTGATCTTAATATAACTCATATTTTTATAATGTTGGCATAACTCAATATTTTATTATGTTAGATGTTGGTAAGTTTTTGTACTAAGTTTCCGTTCAACGTCTTGAGCATTTCATCCTATCTTTGTGCTGGTATTATCTAGAATAATTCCTAATCTATACATTCAGCTGTGATGATAGAAATTCACAGGTTGAAAATAATCTACAAGCCCTTTTTAAAGTTCCTTCACCCAAATTATTTTCTGAACTTTTAAAAGAGAGTACATTATATGATCATTGTCTAAGACCAAAATTGTTTTTATTCATTCGGAATGATTTTCCTTCATTTTTCTCTAATTTTAACAACCTCGATCTCCCAGATAATGCTCAATAAATTTTCGTCATTATCCACAAAGGAACACTGTTGTCCTTTTATTCACGGTAGTAAAAACACGTCAGATAAAATAGTTTGATAAGTTCCATTAAGAACCGATAAAATCCCAGCGCTTTCGATGTGAGAATCTGTTTTAATCA
Source organism: Limulus polyphemus (assembly GCF_000517525.1). Classification (NCBI taxonomy): domain Eukaryota; kingdom Metazoa; phylum Arthropoda; class Merostomata; order Xiphosura; family Limulidae; genus Limulus; species Limulus polyphemus. The sequence goes on along the minus strand of NW_013667269.1, from coordinate 23,264 downwards.
GGGGCAAACGCTTTGCCCCTCATAAAGATTGATCTTTTTGTCGAAAGCGCCAGATTTTGATTTTTTTATGTGGTTATCTTTCTAGTGAAATAAAATGCACTTGTTAACGTATATTTTTGAGAAGAAATTATGAATTAAAGAAACGCGTTCAAAAAAGTTTTTCCTTGATAAATAAAGACCATTCTTCAAAACATTCAACCTCACAAATTAAGGCATTCCATCCGGTTGTTTCTCACGTACAAGTTTCCATAATGGACATCCACAAAAGATAAACAAAAGAAAGATATTTTATCGTTCTTCTGAAGCTATTGTTATGTTCAGTTGCTGATCAAATAGAGAGCAGCATTTATCGTAAAACAGAGTTTATTAAAGAAACGTTAGGACGAAATAAGAAGCATTTTTAGTTGCTTCACACATTACTATTCGTGGTGTGTTAAAATGTTGGGAAGTCAAATAGGTAAACGTAACAACTATGAGAGTTAATTTCTCTAAAAACGTGAACACCATGTGTTATATTTAACAAACACCTTGAGATTCATTTTAACAACTATCATATAGTATATTTTAACTAATACCAAGTGTTATATCTTAACTAATAACAAGTGTTAATGAGATCCATTTTAACAACTATCATATAGTATATTTTAACTAATACCAAGTGTTATATCTTAACTAATACCAAGTGTTATATCTTAACTAATAACAATTGTTATATTTTAACTGATACCATGTGGTATATTTTAACTAATACCAAGTGGTATATTTTAACTGATACCATGTGGTATATTTTAAATAATACCAAGTGGTATATTTTAACTATTACCAAGTGGTATATTTTAACTAATACCAAGTGTTATATCTTAACTAATAACAATTGTTATATTTTAACTAATACCAAGTATCATATTTAACTGATACCAAGTGGTATATTTTAACTAATACCAAGTATCATATTTAACTGATACCATGTGGTATATTTTAACTAATACCAAGTGGTATAATTTAACTGATACCAAGTATCATATTTAACTGATACCATGTGGTATATTTTAACTATTACCAAGTGTTATATCTTAACTAATAACAAGTGTCATATCTTAACTAATGGCAAGTGTTATATTTCAACTAATATTATGTGGTATATTTTAACTTATACCAAGTGGTATATTCTAATTAATACCATGTAGTATCTTTTAACTAATACGAAGTATTATATTTTAATTATTACCATGTAGTATATTTTAACTAATACCATGTGGTATTCTTTAAATAATACGATGTGGTATATTTCAACTAATACTAAGTGTTATGTCTTAACTAATAACAAGTGTTATGTCTTAACTAATAACAAGTGTCATGTTTTGACTAATACCATTTGGTATAGTTAAGTAATACCATGTGGTATATTTCAACTAATACCAAGTGTTATATTCCAACTAATACCATGTGGTATATTTCAACTAGTACCAAGTGTTATATTTCAACGAATACCATGTGGTATATTTCAACTAGTACCAAGTGTTATATTTCAACGAATACCAAGTGTTATATTTCAACTTATACCATGTGGTATATTTTAACTAATATTTTAATGGAAATTGTCAGCGTTATTTCGTGCACAGTTAGTAAGCCATAGAAATAACACGAGCACTGATGATAGAGCGACTCGCTGTTTAGAAATACAAATACTGTGTTAAATATGCACTACCGGCACTTGTGTTTAAAAATTTTTTAAATTATAATAAATAATTAAAAACAACGTTTTTGAAAAAAATACTGTGTTGTTAGGGTTAACAAAAGATATCAATTAAACTATTGTTGTTTTAGTGCAAAGCTACACAATGGGCTATCTGCGTCTGTTCACTGCAGAAAATCTAATCCCGGATTTTAGCATTTAAGTCTGTAAACTTACCACTGACCAACCGAGGAGATTAAGCTATTGGTAATCTGAATTTTATATACTATTTGAAAATATACGCTGAAACAAAAAAAAGAACAATGTCTTATGCAAGTTCATAAAATCGGTTAATTTTTATAATGGATTAGTGTATATCACAAAAACTATGTAAATATAAGAAAATACATATAGGACTTCAAACTAATGAGAAAAGTAAGGAATATATAGTA
>NW_013667269.1:11451-20834 GCF_000517525.1 Limulus polyphemus | reverse complement strand
TTCCGAATATAATTTTGCGATACACTTAATTTCAACAGTCGCGCTATAATTCTCAACGAACTTCTCATGTGCTTAACAATATTCTCTCTCACTGCAGTTCAATTACTCATTACCTCTTTTCCCGTCACGTTGTGAACGTCTTATATATACAAGACTAACACACATCTAGTAAATGCTAGGGCATTCTTGAAGGAACAGGATAGTTCCAGAAACAGGTGGCGTGATACTAGTCACGTGACCTCGCTGACGCAACAGTATATAATACGTAGTAGATTTGATTGAAATCGAATGAATTTAGAACATCTAAACGTAAATACTAATATTTTTAAAGCACGTGGAATTCGTGTATAAAATCTAATGAATACTTAAAGTTCGATGAATGTTTAAACTTCCAAATAAACAAAGCAGTAAACATCTTCACATTAAATCCTTATTTAAAACAACAACAGAGAACTGTACCGATTTTATGAGTTTGTACGGAAGATTTCATTGAAAACAAAAAATATATTAACATTGAAACAAAAATACGTGTTTACCGAAAGTATATACGAAAAAGAAACCGTAAGAGAACAAATAAGGCTTTTCATGTAGATATTAAATTAAACCATAAATGCTGTATGCATACAATTACGTCACAAAAATCTTATTTTCACGAAAGGTAACAAGATGTATAAATAGGACAAGAAAAAAAAAACATATATATTGATACCCATGAAAACATGTCAATTACAACACTTAACAATGTAAAAAAATGCCTACAATAAGATATATTTGCCAGCCTGTGAAAACATAGCAATGCACTTACTTAATAATGTAAACAAAAAGTATTTGCCTACAATAAGCCTTGCCACTTTAAGAAGACATGGCAATGATCATACGTAACAATGTAGAAAAGTCTTTGCCTACAATAAGATAAATATTGCCAGCTTATGAAGACATGGCAATGAGCCTAAATACCAATGTAGAAACGTCTTTGCCTACAATAAGATAAATATTGCCAGCTTATGAAGACATAGCAATGATCAAACTTAACAACGTAAAAAATATCTTTGCCTGCAATAAAATAAGCCTTGCCACTATAAGAAGACATGGCAATGAGTCTAAATACCAATGTAGAAACGTCTTTGCCTACAATAAGATAAATATTGCCAGCTTATGAAGACATTGCAATGAGCAAACTTAACAATGTAAAAAATAACATAAATCTTGCCAGTTTAAGAAGACATGGAAATTAGCATACTTAGCAATGTAAAAAAAAAAAAAATGTCTTTGCCTACAATAAGATAAACCTTGCCAGCTTAAGAAAACATGGCAATGAGTATACCTCACAATGTAAAAAAATGTCTTTGCCTTTGATAAAATAATACCTGCCAAATACAAGTTTAAACTAGGGTACACTCAGTGGAGCGCATACCTCCGCCACGCAGCGTTAATCATACTTCTCTCAAAAAATACGAAAACATGTCCGTCCTTATCAACGGACACGGTTCATTTTTGGCAGGACAACGAGGAATAACATTCTACATATGTCCAACAAGTTTCATCAAAATCCGATCATTTTTGACTAAGTAACAGGCCAAAAATAGCGTGAAAATTCGGTCTTCATGTTATAAGATAGGGATTTTTTTTATCTTCGTGACCTTGATAGTACAAAAACTAATGACTTTTAAGTTGGGTCATAGTCCAAATGTATACCAACTTTAGTCCAAAGCTCTTCAGCCATTTTTGAGAAATATTACTGACAAACATACACACATGGGTGAAACATAACTTCCGTCCACCTTCTGCATCGAATGCATCAAGATAGGCGTGATTAAGGGTTAAAATTACATTTTAACTATATTTGCAAAATCGATTGATTCAAATTTCACAATATTCACAGACTGTTTTTCCGACATTTTGACAAGTTGTAAGATGAAACGTAGTCAATACATTTGCACGATATGTAAGATTAGAATACTGTGTCGGCTTCAGATAAAATACGTGGTCCAATGGAGAGAGTCGTACAGCTTTAATTACAGAAGTAAAGAAAAAAAAAAGTGCATAAATTACAATTAATGTTTGCATTTAACCACGTAGCATACATGCCCTAAGCCTAACTGCGTATCTGAGAAAGCTTGACATAAGTAAATTTGAAAATTGTTAATCCGATGGGAAAAAGAATCTCTGGAATTATCATGAAATCAAAAATGTTATAAGGCCTAATTATCAAAAATAAAAATGTTATAAGGCCTAATTTCTACAAGCCTAATTATCAAAAATAAAAATATTATAAGGCCTAATTTCTACAAGCCTAAGTATCTAAGAAATAATCTTGTAAGCATCTGTTTCCTTTTAAATGAATATCATAATGACCACGTAATCCAGTGTGTAGAGCTTGCTAATGTCCATCTATAATGTTGACAAGATATAGAAAGAAAGAGCAGGCCAAGAATCATCAAGTTAATTATACAGGACTACAATTATAACATTAACTTTGGATGCTCCTGCAACATACACGAAACTAGTATTTTAAGAAGTTACTTGGTTAATTTTTATATAATTATCATCATGGTCTTAGTATGTTGAAACTAGATAACATAATTATATTAATAAATTGTTTAATTTATATACAAATGACATAAACAGAAAATTGCTAATTGTGTAACTAAAACTATTAAATATAATAATACAAGAGCAACCAGAGGCACTTTTCGAGATTACATGCGTTTATATTAGGGGAACGTCAAATTTCACCTTCGAAAACTCAGAAAATCCTTTTCAGATCCAGAATGATCAACAATCTGGATCACTTTCTGTATTGTTATGAGGAGTCTCAACCTTAACGTGCCCATGAAATACGGTACAACTCCGATCACACTTTACAACTTATCTCCCCATTATAATAAGTCCTTCAAATTGATCCAGAAACCAGATCCGGACCAAATTTGGGGAGGACTGTCCCATACTGGCTTCCCATCTTGGGTAAAATTTTCGCATACATAGGTCTATTAGTTTTCGAGATACGCACGCGAAAACACAGACTCAATTGCAATACCCTCGGGAGCTAGGGTAAGAAGTTTAGAAAAATGTATTACCAGTTTAACGACTGAATTTGAAAAATTACAAAAACTTTAATAAAACTTCTTATAAACTTCGTTTAAATAAAGTGACATAATTCAAAGTTAAAGTAACAACAGTGGCCTACTTAATCTACAGGCTTACTGGCAAATAGTGAAACGAATAAATTTAATTTTTTTTACTGTGCATTAATTTTTGTCTTCAGAAGATTATTACAATCAACTTACTAATGACAGAGAAAAAAATTATCCACCCAATGTAAGATAAGAAAGTCTAGGAAAGTGTCCATCTGGTGTAACATTCAGCTTATGAGAAAAATGTTTACCCTACATATCATAAAAATCATTGTATTTTAAATGATGTAAATACCATTACATCTCCATGTTGTAAATCACAACAGTAAGTGTAATGTAAATAAACTATTTCTCATTATCAGGAAGACATAACAAGCTATTGAACCAGTTTTCCTTCTGTTGAATTTTACAATGTTTTTTGAGTTGACAGAACCCAATACCAATTTCCTGAAAATATTCAATTTTTGTAGTATTAATAGTGAAGAATAATGGAAGTTGACTGAGAGAAATCAAAATAAATCTAGTTGCATTTTAATTGTTTTTCTGTTTAATGGGGAAAACTTCTTAGGATCCAGAAACTAGCATGGTTATCATATGATTGAATAAGCTTATTATTGAAGACAAACATCAAACTTGCAAGTATACAACCTTGTGAGACTTAGCTATCAAGATTTGACTTTTCAAAGTGATAACCATTTTGAATTAATTGAAATAATGACCATACAAGTATTTTGTTAAAACCATTGTAACTTCTGGAAAACCTTTCATTGAATATTTTGTAATGAATAACACAAAAGTGATTGGCTAAAACCAGAATCATCCAGTCTCACAAGTATAAATGAAGAAACACATGCAATAAACTGTTTTATTTGTACATTTGTTACATGTATATGACATTATCTTTCCCCATTTGTGATTTCAATACTATCAAAGTCAAAATTTACAAAGCATTTAAACTCATTGCCAAGATTTCTTGCATGCTGGGGTGAGAAATTACATGGTTGAATGTCCAGTAGTTTTCTTGCATCATCCTCCATTACTGCACCTATAAAACAAAGAACGACAACATGAATTCTATGTCATAAAACATTTCAAAAAGTGAGCATATCTTACAACAAACATATATTACGTCTTGTTCAACTCTGTCAAAAACCTCTAAATATTTTTCAATAAAAGAACAATCTAAAATTTGTTTACAAAATATTATGTTTTCAGATAAAACAGACTTTTCACATATTATAACAAATACTGTATTCTGAAAACCCTGTCAGAATGTTACAAGAAAACACATTACATAACAACTAGACCAATTTCACTTTAGCATTTTCTGTTTATGTGTTTGCTTTTTAGAGCAAAGCCATATCAGGCTATCCGCTGTATCCACTGCAGGGAATCGAACCCCAGAGTATACTACTGTTCCACTGGGGAGAAAGTTTTATTTGGAGGGGTAGAATATCTGGTTAACTGAATCACAAGTTGCATTTAAGACTACAAAATCAAAGTTTGGTAATAAATGTTGGGCTTATCTTTCTTTTATCATTCAAGATAATAATTCCTTTTTTTTATTACACTTTTATCAGAATCTAACTAAGAAATTAATATAAACAACTAATGAGGGTATACTATATATTTTTTTTACATCCCTTATTGAGGCTACAAAGTAGATATAACAACAGTATCTACCCATACAAAATGAATTCAATGCAAAAACCTTGGTTTCCTATCATTTTGCTGTAGTATCCTATAAGAAGCAATGGTAGCGCCATCTATTCAGTAAACTGTCAAAACAATATTGACGTTTTCAATATACATAAGAATTAGTCCAAACTCCAATGAACAGTTACTGAATCCTTTAAATAGAAATGTTCATGGATATCTATCTAATTCATGAATACACACATACTATACACTCAAAAGAATTCTCAAATCAGAAAGATCAAGAAAATTGGCAACACAGAAAAAAAAACACATACAAAATGTACATGAATAACATTAAAGCTGTATTAGGTAATATCCAACACTTGGGAATTGTGAACACTTTTTAGACAGTAAAATAAACAAGATCTGCTCTCATGTAAACTTTACCAAAGACTAATTAACTCAACTACACAAAACTCTGTTATCAACAGGCACTCATGAAAACCAGTATTACATTTCTCCATACAGGTTACTGAGAATTCAGGTAATCCCATCTTAGACAAAGCATCCAACTAAACAAACTGTTTTTATACTAAGCAACATGCGTAAGTAAATTCACAAATGAATACTGGAACATAAGTAATAAAACAGCATACAAAAATACATAAAGTATTAAATTCACACTTGAATATTCCAAATATACCATCCTAATATCTACAATATGCTAAGTAATAAAAACAAAGTCATAATTCAGATTACTTGAATAACAAATAAATGCTACTACAATATGATAACATATGAAAATTGAAATATATGGCTAAAACTGTGGTAGCAGAAAGATTTAAGTGACCATCATATATAATGGTAAATATCCCGATTCAAAGAACCAGCATGTAACCACTTAAAAAGTTACATAAGATTAAAAGATATATATAAAGTTGAACTACAAACATAGAATGAAATACAAGGGCACCACACATCTTGAACTTTGATGTTATATATATATTTAATTGTATTTTTATTCAGAAAGTAATTCTTATCTTACATTCCAATCTAATCTAAAACAAATATACATCTTAATAAAAACAATGGTATGACAAATGCTTTAATTTCAGTCAGTCAAAACTGTGTGGAATTTGTGTTTCCCTTAAACATAAAAGATTATGCAAAGCTAAAAAAAAAGGCTACGTATACAGATGTGATGAATAACAGTCAACATGTAATGTTATTAACACCTATCCATGCAATTTTCACACAGATTAACACAAGCAAAGTGAAAAACAATCATGTGTTACAAGTGTAATAATGCTGTTCAAACAGATAGTAACAGCTATCCATCTAATTTTCACACAGATTAACACAAGCGAAGTGAAAAACAATCTTGTGTTACAAGTGTAATAATGCTGTTCAAACAGATACTAACACCTATCCATCCAATTTTCACACAGATTAACACAAGTGAAGTTAAAAATAATCTTGTGTCACAAGTGTAATAATGCTGTTCAAGCAGACAGTAACACCTATCCATCCAATATTCACACTGATTAACACAAGCGAAGTGAAAAACAATCTTGTGTCACAAGTGTAATAATGCTGTTCAAACAGATACTAACACCTCCATCGAACTTTCACACAGATTAACACAAGCAAAGTGAAAAACAATCTTGTGTCACAAGTGTAATAATGCTGTTCAAACAGATAGTAACAACTATCCATCCAATTTTCACACAGATTAACACAAGTGAAGTTAAAAATAATCTTGTGTCACAAGTGTAATAATGCTGTTCAAGCAGATAGTAACACCTATCCATCCAATTTTCACACAAATGAACACAAGCAAAGTTAAAAACAATCTTGTGTCACAAGTGTAATAATGCTGTTGAAACAGATACTAACACCTATCCATCCAATTTTCACACATATTAACACAAGTGAAGTTAAAAATAATCTTGTGTCACAAGTGTAATAATGCTGTTCAAGCAGACAGTAACACCTATCCATCCAATTTTCACACAGATTAACACAAGCGAAGTGAAAAACAATCTTGTGTCACAAGTATAATAATGCTGTTCAAACAGATACTAACACCTCCATCCAACTTTCACACAGATTAACACAAGCAAAGTGAAAAACAATCATGTGTTACAAGTGTAGTAATGCTGTTCAAACAGATGCACTTTTAAAACTTAAAAACATTTTAGGGAGTGTATTGCTAAATACTCTTCATTTCTGGTATTCAGATTACAATTTAATGTTTCTACTAGCAAATTTTTAAGGATAGTGAAATGCTAAATAATTTTTCTGGTGCTCAGACTACAATATAATGAGAGTTAACATAAATTAATTTTATTGAAGTGAGAACCACATTAAAAATTGTGGAACTAAAGGAATTAAAAATGTTTACTGCTGTTTTTAACATTTGTTAATTTTTATTGTACTAAGTAACAATTATATTATGCCTTAAATAGTTTGATTTTAAACCTGAACACGAACATAGCACTTCAGACAATAAAATTAGTCGAAAATATGAATAAAAAATCTGATTTATTCAAAAGAAAAAAAAAAGATCAGTTGAAATAATATCTTTCAACAAAGATTCTTTGAAATAGATAATTTTCTCCTACCAGTACATAAAATAATTTTGTCCTTTGCCAGATATTGAATGGTTAGTGAAGTCTTTTCCAAGCATTCTTTAGAGAGAAAGGGAGGATCTGCCAGAACAACATCATAGTTTTCTTTCATTGACTTTGGAAGATTTAACGGTTTGTTGAAGTCATAATATATAAAATTATCTGTGTAAACGTCAAACCTTCGATCATATTCCAAGAGATGAGTAGTCACTTCTTTTTGTTTCAAATTCTGCAGTTTTTTGAAAACTGAAGGACAGGAAATACAGGCAATCCTTGAAAACAAAAAATAAAGTATTCTAATAAATATAAGGATAAACTAAAAAGTGTTTAAAATATTCATAATTTCCTAAATTTGAAAAAGTGGAGGTGATATTTCTGAGCTTATTAACCCTAGGTACACGGGATAGAGTCAAAGTGCACATGCAACGACCTTTTACAATGTGTCATTCAACATGTATATGATGTCAGAGTTGTCAACAATTAATTTTACACTGCTCATTTAGCAACAGTTTATTTTGGACGAGAGTTAGTACTAGATACACTATACAGGGATACTCAAACAAAACATTTCAGAAGTTCTAGAGGTTATGCAATATGCAAACTCTATGGTGGACAAAAGCATTTTTATTCTCCAGGTGAACATCATCTTGCACTCCAGCTTGTCAGAGTTTAAGTCAGCTTGATGTTATCAATTCACAGACATATCTTGAGCACAAATACTTGTGTAACACATCAGATTTTTTGTTTACAGTAGGCTTGTACATTTTAATAAAAGTCTGCCACACTTTATACAGATACATGTAGTAAGTTCAGAATTATAGTCAACATTCCTTGTCCAATAGAGAGTTGATCCAATGGACCGACCACATGTGCACTTCAGTTAAAGGAAGACTACACTAAGAAAGATGAAAAAATTATCTTTTATTTATTTTCCTAATCTTATACTTCATTGATTAATACCACCTTAGCCTGTTCTCACTTTACACCCCACCCCCTCCAAGTCCTATTCTGTACCAGGTTGGTTAATATTACTTACTCTTATGACACAATATATACAAGCTCGTAGTAGCTATCCTTCTACCTGAATGGTTTATATTATTTATCTTGCTACTATGTACATTGATTGGCCCATAGTAAGTCTTATCCACTTGAGTGGTTAATAGTATTTACCTTGCTGCCCTGTATACAGGCCCATAGCACCTTTTATCCACCTGAATGGTTGATATTATTTATCTTGCTACCATGTATACAGGTCCATAGTACCTCTTAACCACCTGAATGGTTGATATTATTTATCTTGCTACTATGTACATTGATTGGCCCATAGTAAGTCTTATCCAAGTGAGTGGTTAATAGTATTTACCTTGCTGCCCTGTATACAGGCCCATAGCACCTTTTATCCACCTGAATGGTTGATATTATTTATCTTGCTCCCATGTACATAAACCTGTAGTTACAGGTAGGCAACTAGTGGTAGCTGCTAATCAATTAATTGTCAGTCCCATTGATCAATTACATTTCATTACTCAATTATTAAATGTTCCTTAAACCATGATACATACAAGCAAATGAAAAAAATTTTGGTGGATGCTGCCAACCATTTGCCTTCCCTCTAATCACCAGTTCAAAAACAAAAAATGTTGGAGGCTGGTACAGCCAGCTAGTTGTCTTCTCTCTAGTCATCAGTTCAAGAGGAAAGAAATGTTAGAGACAAGTGTTATCAGGTGCTTGTCTTCTCTCTAGTCACAGTTCAAGAGGAAAGAAAGGTTAGAGACAGGTGTTACCAGGTGCTTGTCTTCTGTCTAGTCACCAGTTCAAGGGGAAAGAAAGGTTAGAGACAGGTGTTACCAGGTGCTTGTCTTCTCTCTAGTCACCAGTTCAAGAGGAAAGAAAGGTTAGAGACAGGTGTTACCAGGTGCTTGTCTTCTCTCTAGTCACCAGTTCAAGAGGAAAGAAAGGTTAGAGACAGGTGTTACCAGGT
>NW_013667269.1:1559-10667 GCF_000517525.1 Limulus polyphemus | reverse complement strand
GTTGTTGAACATACACTTACTTGTACGTTGTACTCTAGGACTTGTATTTGATCTACAGATGAATGATGGAACAGTGTAATTTATTTCTGTACGCCAATTCGTTCTCACTGTATTTCAGTGGGCGGCTTTTAAAAGTTAAAACTGCAAGCATAATACACACAAATAACGTAACACTGTGTCGTATTTACTTAACGTAGGGCAGTTATGCTATATCCTAGGGGAAGGCACAATTATTAATTAATAGGCATTATAGGTCAGAGGGAATTTTGTGCCCTTCACACCTGCACCCGGGGGCGACAGCCTCCCCTTGCTACGCCACTAATCAGTTATATCGAATAATCAATTAAATCATCCAGCTCTTACTGTAATACCTCTTATCCACCCAACTGGTTGATATTACTGACTTTTTCTAAATGTGTATCGGCCCTTAGTAACTCTCACCCATCTAAAAAGTTGATATTACTTACTTTGCTGCTATGCTCGTAACCAAAATCTACAGCTCTCACCCATCTAAAAAGTTGATATTACTTACTTTGCTGCTATGCTCGTAACCAAAATCTACAGCTTATTACCTTATTTTTAAATCATATAGCAAAGAACCTTCTGTGTCCATCCACTAAACTAAACATTAAAAATTAAAAGTAAAACACTTATCATTCAAATATTTACCAAGCCTTCCTTTAAGCACTATTCAAATAACTTCATCCACCACACCTGAAAGTAAAATATTATAAAGGCCAACCACCTTGTTAGAAAAATAAAACTATCTTAGCTGAAGATGAGTCCTACTCTGCCAAATTTATCTGTGTTCCCTAGTTCTTCCAGTCTCACCCTTAAGTTAACAATAAATCTAAAATAGTCTTGTTCCTCGCAAGTTCTACAACTTATTGGTGAAGAAAAGCATCCTGAACAGTTTCTAAACACCTGTCTCTCACATGATTTGATTAAAACTTCTCTAGATTATAACCTTATTAACAGCTGAACTTTTTATCTCACTCTAGGGTTTCTTATTAATTTCATTAGCTTCAAATGGTGATCTGAAACAAATTCCAACTAAAAGCCTTCTCCCCTAAAAACTGCTAATAAAAACCCAAATAGAATTCAACCTCATTGCAATTACTTTGATATCCTCAACTTGAACAGGCTGTAACTCACATTTTACGTATTAAACCACTCCAATCGAAACTGTCTACATTAAACATGTTTCTGCCATTTCCATTACATCACAATCCTCCATTCCAACTAGCTCTCTGAAGTCATCTATTTTATTTCTTATACTTCTAGCATTACAAGAACAACAATTTAGCCAGCCATTAAAAATTCTTCTCTATTTTGTTCCTGCAGTGAAGTTTTCTCTATATTTTATTCTTTCCTAATTATTCTGGCCCTCACCACTGTTTACTCCTAGTTTAAAGCTGTCTTTAAAATTAAATTAATGGCTCTTGTTTAGCATTCCAGTAAAACTACTTCTGTACTTTGTTCCTGCAGTATATTTTTTCTACAATTTTTTTTTTCATCATTATTCTGGCCCTCATCACTGTCTACTCTCAGTTTAAAGCCACACTTACAACTGAATTAATTGCCCTTACAAACAAGCCACTCCTACCCTATTTAAAGGTAAATCATCCATTCCAAAAAAGCTCTCTTTTTTTCCCATTGAACGGATCCCACAAATCCAGCTAACCTATTCATCCTTACATATAACCTAAGCCTACTCATAATTTCATCCCCAGAACTAATTTATGGCAGTATCCCTGATAGAATTAAATTATTATGGCCCTTTTCATTAAACAACTTTATCAATTACCTCCTATAACCTAACCTTCTCTACAACATTATCCCTTATGCGAACTACAAAGACAACATTACTGTTAGCATCTATTACAATATCACTTGCTCTGTCGGTTATATCCTCTGATCCTGGAAAGCAGAATCCAATTCTTTTCTCCATATTTACCCCACAGATTCTCCTATTCATGTGCCGCATTAAAATATCACTTATAACCATAACCTTTATGTTTTTCATTCCTATCCTCACCTGTCCCTTTTTTTTCCTTCCCTCCACTACTTCCTCATCTGCATAAGCTAAAGCCTGATATTTGTTATTTAATAGAACCTGCTCATTATAATTAAATCCATTATTACTGTATCTAAATTAGTACTGTTTCTAACTTCCTGAAAGGGTCTGTATCCTTTGTTTGAAAAAGCTTAAGTTCATCTTAAAATCCTGCTGCCTTTTCCCACAATTTATCCTTCTATATATCAATCACCTTTACTTTATTTAGGATAGCCTCAAGTTTCTCCTCCAACCTACAAACTCTACATATTAATTGTACATCTTCACTAATAGCTTCTTTAAAAGTGAATGTCGGTCCCAATTCTCAAATAAAATCTATTCCTTGCACCTATCACATCTTAAAAATAATGAATGCTTAACACCAATACTAGTCTTAACCATTGTAGCTTGGGAATAAATAATCAGTACTAAATACAAGTATCCTATTAAGCTAAGCCTAACATTAAAGTATAATATATATCACTATTTTATTACTAAAATAATTTAGTTTATCTTGAAAATAAGAAATGGCAAGTGTTTATTATCCAGGCATATAATATTCAGAAACAAGTATCATGAATAGTTCAACTTAATTATATTGTTGAATATTCTAGTAATAACAATCGCTTATTGATATACATTCAACTACAAGTATTAACTAAGAAAATAATAGTTCTGTAACAACACACAGTTACATATCCTTATAGTCTAATACTTGCTGAACTGAATAAAGACATGTTATCCACAGACCTTATTCACTGGTTGTAATATAATTCTCAATTATGTTTTTAAAGTTATACTCTATGAAATTAATCGAAGCATAAATATTTATGTATGATTACGATGTCAACCAAACTTGCTAAATCAAAATCAAAATTGATATATATATTTTTTCATGTTAAAATACAGATGTTAATTCTATGAGATGTATAACACAAATTGTAAGCTAATAACAAATACACCAACATTTAAAATTATACTGAATATGTCAAGAGATGAATTTACCTCCCAAATGGCCCAGTCACATTAAGAGTTTTCATTGCTAAAATTTCTGAAGTCTTATCATCATACCAAAATTGGCTGAGTTGCTGATTGGAAAGAAAAATGTATCAGTATAAATTTAAAAGACTTTTCCAAAAACAGAATACTTTAATCACAGATAACTTAACATAATACACTCTGAATATACAGATATAATGTGCTTCACACATTATTATGTTCTTCTTCACTTTTACCCAAAGTCGTGAAGGCAACATGCAAGAACGAATATGAATAAAGTATACATATCCTAGAAAATATCAGAACCTTTTACAAACCATAAGTACATATACCTTTTTTAAACATTTTATATGTCTGTCACTAAAAAATACAATTAAAACCTACTTGTAACTAAAACGTTTTTATACTGAATTCCTCCAGGCATTTCAATGAAAAAATTATAAAAATGTTTTGATAATACTGTAAGAAAAATTGGAAGACTTTTCTATGTTCGTTACATTCCAAAATAGATGTTGACGAAAGAGTTATAATTTATGTTAAAATCTGTATATGAATGAGTAACAAATGAACATACTGCACATCTTGTCGTACTGAATAAACAATGAACAAAATAATAAAACTATAAATCTGATGTATAAGTTGCAATATGTGGAGAAACTCCTTCACTCAATTACATTGTCCAGAATTAATGATAGAATTTCACAAAAATTCCTCAAATTTCTCTTTTAACACAAAATATTATCAGATGTCTCCCAAAGTTATTCTCAAACAAACAAGCTTAATTCTGACTGCATTTAATGTTAATATATTTTTGAAATTAACTTATTCAAAACAAATTGTATGGAACACATAATTACATGTTATACAATCAATACAATGATAAATAGTTTGATCATTATTCCCTAATGCTAACAATTCTGTACACAGCTAAAAAAAAAAGTAACCAGTCACTCAAATAGTTAGGTGGGGGGTGGGGGGATCAATTAGTAGCTTTTGCTATGTATGTATGTTTTAAGCAATATTCCTCATCTTCAAGAGTTGATAAATAGAAACAAGATCGAACAAGATGATCACGTTAATTCCAAGCTTAAGAAAAACTAGGGAAGTCTAAAAAATAATAAAAGGCTCCTGGGTCAGATAATGTTCCCCCAAGGGTTTTGAAGGAGGTTAAGGATTGGATATGTGAGCCACTTGCTACTATTTTTTGTAAGTCCTCAAATAGTAGACAGGTGCCAAAGGATTTGATGTTACTCTTCTTTTCAAGAGAGGTGATAAAAATTGTTCCAGTCTTATTAGTCTTACACCAGTTGTGGGAAAAGTTTGGGAAAGTCTGATAAAAGATGATTTGCAGATTCATTTAACAAAGCTGAAAATTTTGTTGGATAGTTTCCCTAAGGGAAAATCTTGCCTTATAACTCCTTTGATATTCTTTGGAAGTTAACATTTTCTTAAATCAAAAATGTATTTCCAATAATACTTACCCCCTCTCACATTACAGTTATTACTCGAATGCCAGGATTTCCTTCCTTTGCCCATCTATGTATTGGTCTGAATTTTTCTTGCTTGCTCCAGTCTTTTATTCCCCACTTAATTGCCCTTGGCGTATATCTGATATCTGTCACGACATTCTCCACCTACGTCAGTGTGCTCTCTATCCTGGTACATAAGCAACTCATTTAGATAATATTATCACTTTTTTGAGACTGAGCCATTCTGCAGCTCTAACACTGGCTCTTAGTGGGAAGGAAGACTGGGAGGAGAGGTAAGTATTATTGAAATACATTTTTGATTTAAGAAAATGTTAACTTCCAAAACATACCTCAGCTCACACTACAGCTAGAATCCCACAATGATAAGAAAAATTCAGACCAATGCTTAGATGAGCAAAGGAAAGAAACCCTGGCAGTCGAATAGAGTGAAAGGAGGTAAGAATGTTTAGGAACGGTTACTGTTTATGTAGATGAGAGTAAGGGTGTAGATTTGGTGTACTTAGATTTTCAGAAAGCATATGACAAGGTGCCACATAGAAGGTTTGTAAAACAATTATATCTAGAGGTGTGGGGGATAAGTTAGAAAATTGAATAGAAGAGTGGCTCGATGGTAGAAAGCAAAACGTTGTTATAAATGGAGTTCAGTCAAACTGGATTAATGTTACAACTGGGGTATCCCATGGCTCAGTCTTAGGACCTTTGTTCTTTTTTGATTTACATCAATGACAAAGATGAAGAAATGATCGATAAGTTACTTAAATTTGCTGATGATATTAAGGTCTTGGGTGTTGCTAGCTGTGAGGAGGAGGATGCTGATTTATAAAAGGATTTAGATCATTTAGTGAGTTGTAGAAATAAATGGCAGATGGGGTTTCATTATAATAACTGTAAGATAATGCATGTGGGTTATCATAATTTGAATTATAAGTGTAACTTGGATGGGAATATCCTCAACAGTGTTATGAAGGAAAGGGATCCTGGTGTAATATTCAATCAATCTCTAAAGCCATCCAACCAGTGTGCAGTTGTTAGGGATACAGCAAATAGGATTTTAGGTTGTATCTACAGAAATATGGAATATAACTGTAAAGAGGTTATAATTTCATTGTACAAGTCACTGGTTAAGCCACATTTGGAATATTGTGTTCAGTCTTGGGCTCCTTACATTAGGAAGGACATTGAATTGTTGGAAAGGGTTCAGAGGAGGGCTACTTTTTGCTTTTGTTGTCTTTTGGTACAGTATGTGAGAATACTAATTTTATGTTTTTGGTTTCTAAATTTTTTAAACAACAATGTGTCAGTTAACTTTATTATATAACCATTGCTCACAGTCACTTGTTTTATTGTTTTTAGTTCAGTTTCATAATCTTCAGATGACAAGGGCACAGTGATAAGCCTGTGTAACAATCCATGGAACAATTTAGGCTAAATGTTGTGTAACAACAAAGACAAAATTGAAAAGCACAGTAACAGTAGTGTTTACCAATTAACATGTCAATACTGCAATAGTGTATATATACATAGGTCAAACAGGACATTCCACAGAAACAAGAATTAAAGTAAAATTCTAGGAGCTGAAAATGAAAGAAAATGGATTCAACCCTCACATCCCACCTTAATGAAACTAAACACCAATTTGATCTGAAAAAAAAATTCAAAACTTTACATATCTGTGAAAAAGGTGAAAAACTAGATAGCTGGAAGTTGTAGAAATAAATATGTCTAAGAACAAATCCAGAAAGTTCTAAATGACAAAATAAACTTAAGTGCCTCCCCACTTGTCTCAAGGTGAATGTCAAGGTTACTTTCTGTTCTTTGGGTAAACTATATATATACAAGCCTATTTATAAACCATTTCAGTCTGTTACTGATCATGCCTTTATTGGTGAAACCATGGTCATTAATAAATGAAGTTTTTGTGTAATGTACAGTTGTCTTTGTTTTTTCCTCAATTCTGTAATAATGGAGTTTCACCAAGTACCAATGGTTTCAAGAATAAATTATATAAGACAATTTTATTTTTTCTAACAGGGTGGTTGGCCTTTGGAATGGGTTGCCTTTGGATGTTATGGAGGCAGTAAATGTGAATTTAAGAGAAAGCTTGATAAATATATGAAGGATAAGGACTGGCTTTGAGGTGTTTGTTTTAATAGTTTTAGTTTAGTTTAGAGGATGGAACAGCCTAGATGGACCAATAGGTCCCTTGCTGACCCTAAGCATTATGGTATATGTTATGATTTATTTACCAGCATTTTCTAAAATATTTAATGCTATAAAAACATGAACATCAAATTTTAAGTATAAATGTTGTTTCATTATTATTTTTTACATGTTCATAACACCTCTTCTAAAATAGGTATAAACTACATTGTATATACCCAGCTTTCCACCAAATGTAATCATAATTTTAATTATAGGTTAAATATTTTACATATAAAAATACATTTTACCCAATCTTCATCTACGTCAAAGTTTCCATTGCCACCTTTTTGAGACAGCTTTGCTGCTTGTTCATTATAAAATTCTTGTAGAGCTAGAAGAGTTTCAGATGAGAGCTGTGGATGTTCATCATCGCTTTCCATTTTTGATACTGTACAAAATTATGTATAAATTACAAATAACCCAGGGATGAAAATAAGAAAACATTTAAGTTATTCTAAAATGTGAATTACTATTTTATTTTATAAGATGCAACTAGTTCACTAAAAATAAGACCTTTTATTTGCATCAGAAGAGATGAGGCATCACACATCTTTGTGGTGACTCATCCTGACACATGGATGTGGTGAAGTTGTTTTTTAAATGGATGTTGCAGATTAAACAATGATCTTGATGTATGGTTGGTTAGTTTGTTTTTAATTAAGCGCAAAGCTGCACAGTGGACTATCTAAATCCAGTTTTTAGCATTATGAGCCTACAGGCTTACTGCTGTGCCACTGGAGGAGAGAAGGGGGGGCTGATATATGGAATGATAGAAAAGAACTGAGTATACAAAACATTACAGGTATAATAACTATCACATTTAATTCCTCTTGCTGAATCCCAATCCATTCCTAAACAAGATTTACATACTTAAAATACTTGGTGAATTACTGTTTTTTGTAATGAAGACCAGTAAAGAATATTGAGCATTTTTTTTTAGATTTTGTTTTACCTCATAAACTTTTTTCTGACATACCTGCTCTTTTAACGAATGCACCTGGGTTGTGTATCATGACTTTTAAAAAGCCATGAAATTACTAGCAGAGGTAAAATGGATCCTCACCCAGTTGATGAAAAAGATAACAAAAGACAAGTTGATAAACTTTTGTTTAATCAAACTGATGGAAGAAAACAAACACTGGTGACAAATAACTATATTTAATGATGTGACATGCAAGGTCCGTAAACTAAAGTTAAAGCAGTCTGTTTTGAGGCTTTTACCATTTGTTATCTATATCAATGATGTGGATACTTTATTGTAATATTTCAAATCTATTGATGATAACATCTTAACTATTTATTTCGGGAAAACTTGGACAGCCTGACTGTCTTACTAATTAGTCAGTGACTACAGTATAACATGGAAGATGTTTTTCAACAATGACTGACACAGTGAAACTAGTGAAAGATGTAAAAACACTTACGGTAACGGAAATTAGGAAAAAACGTTCTTTAAACTATTAATAATAATAATCTACCAATTTAAAAAAAAAAGTTTTATTTGAGAGTTTGTTATAAAATTAGATCAAAGTTTATAACATATATATAAACACTTCAGACAGTTCAAATACTACAGTTAAACTAGTAGAATTTAGAAACGAAGCCACTTTAGTTCTTTAACTTCAACTTAAGTACTTACGAATACAATCACCTACGTACGACAAATTGCTGTCAATGATAATATTAATTAATGATACAATTACACTAACAGTTAGACAGTAAAGTAATATTAAACCCGTGTAACTGTCTAAAAAATTTTAATTCGAAATTATAACAGTTCACTAAATTCGCAAATAGCGAAATATAACTCGTTACTTTATTATGATAAGCCCTCTAGTGATGAATCATTTTATTTTCCTAATGACAAAAAAATAGCGCGCAGCAGCTTTCTGGATCCTAATGCTTGAGGTGTTTTTTTTTGTTTGTTTGTTTGTTTTTTTACTAAAACCATACTGTAATATTTTTATAACGTAAGATAGCTAATTGAGCTAGAAAAGACAATGGGTGATTTTTTATTGCTAATTTGTCGTTCAATAAATCTCTGTCCTTGTTAAACATAACAAATTATCTCAAGAACACAAGCTCTGTGTTTATACAACATACTTGGGTATTACTATAACATTAATGGAAGTAATAATTTTTTTTCTTTTTTTTTTCTACTGCTTATTTTAGTTCATTTTATATACCAATATTTGTTTATATTCGTTTGGGAAAATGTACAATCAGTAAAAAGATATTTTATAATGCGCTTTCAATTTACAGTGAAATTTCCTATCAACTTTTGTTTTCTGTATTGCATCATAACAGTTAAATACTAATAGATCTCTGCATCATAATAATGTTACGTCTCTGTTTTCGTTT
>NW_013667269.1:0-1110 GCF_000517525.1 Limulus polyphemus | reverse complement strand
GCAATACACTTAATTCCCACAGTCAGTTTAACTTAAACAAACACTATAATTCACAACGAACGATTCACGCGCTTGACTCAATTGTTCGTTTCTATCTCTGTCTGCAATTCAATTCCATTGTTTGGCGCACTTATATACAAGAATACCGCACATCTAGTAAACACTTGAGCATTCACGAACCTTCGAGAATATCATGACGTGTTACTAGCGTCACGTGACTTCCGCTGTCGTAACAATAATTATTTTATTTTTTGTTCTGTAGTATGTCATTAAAGACTTAAAGACCTTTAGTAGTTTATTACTTTAACATTATGTTGTGCTATAACAGGAGTGCTGGGAACATAATAAACCAGTAAACAACTCTATTCTCTTTCTGGACTTTCATGTTTTTATAGCATTAAATATTTTAGAAAATGCTGCTAAATAAATCATAACATATATCATAATGCTTAGGGTCAGCAAAGGACCTATTGGTCCATCTAAGCTGTTCCATTCTCTAAACTATTAAAACAAACACCTCAAAGCCAGTACTTATCCTTCATATATTTATCAAGCTTTCTCTTAAATTCACATTAACTGCCTCCATAACATCCAAAGGCAACCCATTCCAAAGGTCAACCACCCTGTTAGAAAAAATAAAATTATCTTATATAATTTATTCTTGAAACCATTGGTACTTGGTGAAACTCCATTATTACAGAATTGAGGAAAAAACTGTACATTACACAAAAACTTCATTTATTAACGACCATGGTTTCACCAGTAAAGGCATGATCAGGTCTATCTTAAAAACACATATACTGGTCTTTTTACTCAATTTGACAGTTTTATACCCTTCTCTTTCAAACGTAGTATTATTCTCTGTCTTCCAAATAGAGCCGACAATCTTACCTCTTTCTATTTAGTCCTTCACAAAAAGAAATTACTTCCATACAAAACTTTCTCTTTCGAAACGGCTACCCTATTCATTTCTTGGAGAAAATAACTTCCTCATTCCTAACTAATTTGTTTATCAAACCACCTAAGATACTGTTACGACAGCGGGGGTCACGTGACTCTAGTAACACGTCATATTCTCGAAGGTTCGTGAATCCTCGAGTGTTTACTAGA
>NW_013667268.1:250934-252418 GCF_000517525.1 Limulus polyphemus | reverse complement strand
TGAGGCCGGAGAAGTTGAGATTGAACCGGATAGACAGTGTACCCTTAACGCAATTTGAGTGTTATTTCCGCCGGTACCCCAAAAACCAGGGCACATTACATAATGACCCACCTTATGATTTGTGCCCCCATGTTGGATGTTTATTTTGAGGTTCCAGATTGTTGTTGTTGTTGTCGTCTGTTTATTTGTTTTCTCTCTCTTCATAAAATTACATTTAAGTATATAAATATAGAAAAATGTAGGTGGCTATACTTGACGTCATCAACCTGATTAACAATCATGTTTCGAATTTCTACAACCGTAAAATTCAATCTTATCTGGCGTGTTCTCATTCATGTTAAAATGTTTTATTTCTTATTATTCATAATAATTTGATCTGAATCGTAGGAATAAGGAATTCGTTCTCTAGGGAAAGCACGTGATGATGTTACATGTTATATGTTCTACAACTAATCTGTTGTAAGAAACGCTGGCTAATAAATATTTCTTGCAGTTATAGATTTGTCATTATTATGGATTCATAATTTGATGACGTGAGAACTCTTCCATTAATTACTTTGAAAAAAAAACGCTTTTCTTTTTGATAATTCTATCATTTAACGTGAAACATTGTAATTAAGAATATATCTTCTTGAATCGCCAAAAAAAAGCTAGTTATAATTTCTAAAACAAAAATCGTTAAAATACTGGCGAAAGTGTGAATACTTGCCAATATTTGTGAATTAGAAAAATCCAATTCACCTATCAAGTTTCATTTTTATATAGATATGAGCGCCACAAATAACGAAGCTATTAATATAAAAACGACAGTCTATTATGTAATAGCTATGAACGAAGTTAATCCTAAAACAATAGCTACGGTTATAACCTTGTAGTTATACGTTAAATTGAAACATCGGTTACAGTTATAACAATGTAGTTGTACGTTAAACTGAAACATGGCTACGGTTATAACCTTTAGTTGTAAGTTAAACTGAAACACGGCTACGGTTATAATCTTGTAGTTGATTTTCGCGTAAAACTACTCAAGCGCTGCTCTAGCTGTTTCTGATTTTCAACTGATAGACTTGAGCGAAGGCAGCTAGTCAACGACACCCACTGCCACAAAATATTCGTATCAGGAACGGAGTTAACTTTATCGTTTGTTTTTGACATACACACAAAAGTTATCAAGGAAATTTGAAAGCATGTAAACGTTTTAAATGTTCTGAATCTTACGGGTTTTTTTTTCACAAAGTTTTAATAGTCCACGTTTTTGGGGCTTTCATGTTTTGAACTATTGAGTTTACATGTTTACGATCAGGAAAGTGAAATTGCATGAAACGGTTTAAATATATTGTTGCGTCAGCGAGGTCACGTGACTAGTATCACGCCACGTACTTCTCGAACCTTCGTGAATTATCGGGAGACTACTAGATTGGGAGTAGTCTGGTATATATAAGATGGTCACAAAGTGACGGAACAATGAGTAATTGAACTGCAGT
>NW_013667268.1:248143-250597 GCF_000517525.1 Limulus polyphemus | reverse complement strand
GCTGTATCCCCGATAATCGTATTTTATCACTGAGTAATTATCATGAAGAGGATTAGGCCGAAGTTACTCTCGCTGTATCCCCGATAATCGTATTTTATCACTGAGTAATTATCATGAAGAGGATTAGGCCGAATTTATTCTCGCTGTATCCTCGATAATCGTATTTTATCACTGAGTAATTATCATGAAGAGGATTAGGCCGAAGTTACTCTCGCTGAATCCCCGATAATCGTATTTTATCACTGAGTAATTATCATGAAGAGGATTAGGCCGAAGTTACTCTCGCTGAATCCCCGATAATCGTATTTTATCACTGAGTAATTATCATGAAGAGGATTAGGCCTAAGTTATTCTTGTTGTATCCAAGATCATCTTATTTTGAACTATACTCGTAACAAGATAAACATTATGTGGAAATTGTTCTATATTGTTCGTTTACATAATCTTATTACTGCTGCAAACTTGTGTTCACCACAAGAATAACATGTCAAAATAATTTACATTAAACTATGGTAAATTAAAACACTTGCTAAAGCTATAAAATATGAAACAACGACCCAATTCTGTCAATATCAGAAGTACTATGTTATTGTATACTTTAAATTAAACCAATTAAATTATAATACAAAAATTAATTAACATATTCCTCCAATACTTATTTCAATAAAAATAGTTTATAAAAATATTTAAAATGAATTTTATAAAATATATAAATATATCTAACAATGTGAGAATATGAAATTAAAATTTTGAACGTTTAAATAAGAAATGTTTAGGTTTCCTATTTCTACCTTTTCTATACCTAAGAGCAAACATTTTTAATCATTTTAGACAAATATTTTATGAGGAAACATCTATATTACCAGACAAAATAAAGCATATATTCTTGGGATCCTTTTCTACACACTTGTACAAGCGGTCTTTTCATGAAAGATTTTTCTTATATTGTTGAGGTACCACCAAGGAATTCCTTAAGGGTTTGCAGTAGCTTCTGTTTATATTGGTTTATACTGGAGTCGTACAAGATGAAAACTTTCAAACTAAAGAAGACAACATGATTGAGTTCTGATCTCATCCATATTCTGTGAGCTGATCTTCAACGTCGTTTTGACCTTCGTATATATGGCACTTGCTTTCTCAAAGTGTGCTCCCTAGCAAGGTGATTTTTAGCTGTGGAATGTACGTCGTCAAAATTCAGATAGAAAATAAGATAAAGATTCTTTTATTTTATTTTTTGACTGTGAAAAAAAGATATAAAATCTGATTTGTCCACTACGTTATACAGTTTTTGAGTAGTCGTGGCGAACACAATATTAAACTTTTTCGTTGATGATGTTGGCTTACTGCTTCAAAAAACATTTTGAACTCTTTGTTCGTTCTATATATATTTATTATCTCAATAATTTAATATGTAAATAAGCTAGCTACTCTCAATCGATTCTTGTGAAGGTCTCATTCAATAACCGTACATTGTTGAGCTTATGATTTTTTTAGCGTAAAGCAATAAACCATCTGCACTCTGTCCACCACATGGAATCGAATCCCGGATTTTAGCGTTGTAAGTCCGTAAACTTACCATTGACCCACTGTGAGACTCTGGGCTTGTCAGAAACACGTGTTCCTTTTTATATAAACTGTACATATTAGTCTTTTTTTCAAAATAACAAATATTAAAGTAAAACTTGTTGAATTTTTTTAAAAAAACGTATTGCTGACTGGAGATGTTTGGACTTGAAACTTCATGGCACAATAAAAGTATTTGTGGCAAAGCTACTAAGGCTATTTGCCGTCTTCCATTATTTTGAACTACTGACCAGAAGTAAGGCAGCCAGTCAGCAGCACATTACCACCCACCATCCACGCTAAGAGACTGACTGACACTCTTATAACGCACCCACAGCTTAAAATGCGGGGAATATTTTGTGATATCACACTGATTCTAACCTAACTAACTCGCGAGTTCCGAAATCTAGAGCTTTATCACAGGTTTAATAAATAACAAAGAGGTCGTATTGAGCACAAAAACTATTGTTTATTCATAGCATGAATTATGTAAATTCAGACAGCTTGTTTGGATTATAAATGTTTTATATTAGAAGACATTTAAACCTTTTAATTTTGTATTGTTAGAAATGTGTTGTATTAGAAAACATATAAACATTTTACTCTTATGTTGTTATAAATGCTTTGTATTAGAAAACATATAAACATTTTACTCTTATATTGTTAGAAATGTGTTGTATTAGAAAACATCTAAACCTTTTACTCTTATGTTGTTAGAAATGTGTTGTATTAGAAAACATATAAACATTTTACTCTTATGTTGTTAGAAATGTGTTGTATTAGAAAACATATAAACCTTTTACTCTTATGTTGTTAGAAATGTGTTGTATTAGAAAACATATAAACCTTTTACTCTTATGTTGTTAGAAATGTGTTGTATTAGAAAACATG
>NW_013667268.1:241849-247653 GCF_000517525.1 Limulus polyphemus | reverse complement strand
GTTGTTAGAAATGTGTTGTATTAGAAAACATCTAAACCTTTTACTCTTATGTTGTTAGAAATGTGTTGTATTAGAAAACATATAAACCTTTTACTCTTATGTTGTTAGAAATATGTTGTATTAGAAAACATATAAACATTTTTACTCTTATGTTATTAGAAATGTGTTGTATTAGAAAACATTTTAACATTTTACTCTCATGTTGTTAGAAATGCTTTGTATTAGAAAACATATAAACCTTTTAATTTTATATTGTTTCTCCAAATCAGCAATCATTAGTTACGGATAATATATTGAGACCAAAAATACTTAGTTATTTTTAAGATAGTAGTTGCAGCTAATAACAGTAGTAAAATGAAAATAATAATTTCTAAACATAAATAGAAAATTATATACATAAAGTTTTAGACAAATATATATATGCAAAGTGGCCCAAAAGTAGGTATACAGTTGTATATGTTGAATCTATTAAATTGTTTTTAGGTGATAAGAAGATAATAGCTGGTAATCTGATTAATGGCCGATCCAGACTCCAGGATTGTGTGAACAGCGTCGGGTTTTAATTTGAACATCTGCAGGATAAATTTGGGATTAACGTTCCCATAATTCCATATTACACGTAAAGTGCCGTTAAATAAATTATCAATTGTGAACAATGTACTTTAATTTTAATTTATTTACTTTAAATACATAACCAATTATTAACTGTCGTGGAAAATATTAAGTCCATTATATAGAGTAATAATGTATGACATAAAATATATTTCAGTACTAGCTTATTCCGAGAACTATATTAAGTAACAGACATCGATATGTTTTATGCATTAACTAAGCCCAAACGTAAAAGCCCCCAGTGGCACAGCGGTATGTCTGCGGACTTACAATGCTAGAAACTGGGTTTCGATACCCGTGGTGAGCAGAGCCCGGATAGCCCATTGTGTAGCTCTTTGCTTAATTGCAAACAAACCAAAGGTAAACCTAATATGCTGAAATTCATGTAAGATATTTCAGGTTCTTTCGTTAAAGAAATCATGGGCGATAAAGATTGGTCTGTCTAGTGATTATATCCCCACCTTGTGGAATTTGAATAACTTTTCATACACATGCTAGGGTTAATTAATTCAAAGTATTCTCACAAAAAATTAAATGAGTTTTAAGAAATTAACTGAGTAAAGGATTTTGAAACTTGCGAGTTTCATGTAATTCAATGAGTTTGTAGATCATTATTCAAATATGACTATAGGTAAGATAAACGAGTTATATTAATGTAAAAATATATGGTTTGTATAATATTGTAAGAAATACATATTCTTTAAAATCCGATAAGAATAATTATATTCTTACTTTAAAATTAGTATTCGTAGGTCCCCTGGTGGAACATAAATCAATTTCAACACGGAATATGATTTTTTAAATATAAGCATTCTTTAATTTAAAATTGCAAGTCTTATTTATTAATGAATTAATGAAGTTTTATGTAAAGTAATTCGTAACGAAATGCAGTTGTAAACATTATTAAAGAAACAATGCTAAGTTTACGGACTTACAATGCTAAAATCCCGAGTTTGATTCCCTTTGTGGTCAGAGCGCAGATAGCCTATTGTGTAGCTTAGCGCTAAAACAAAGAAACGACGCAGAGTCGCTTAGCTCTACATTTAGTTTTAATGATACAATAAGAATATTTGAAATATATTCATGTAAAAAGATAACACTAAAATTCAGTAAAATAACAGCTTCCTTTGCGAGCACGACCTGATAAACCTAGATGGCTATATTTGATTTAAATTCCAAACGTCTTCCAAGAAATTTTTCAATCGAATTCCATTGTTAAATCTTCAACGAAAAATAATCATCATCATCATTCATAACTTTTTTCTTATACTTTCATCTATTTTTTACTTCTTATCTTTAAGTTTCTTTTTTTTCTTTTATACATTTAGAAAGACTTGAATCTTTGGTTTAAATATCCAGTTCTGGTTGCTGTAATGAGCTTGAGTTACATACAAAATAGATTCTAGTTATTTCACAGATCATACATTTCAATCCCTATCTGGTGTATGTACGGTTTGTAAAATGTCGTGAAGCTGTGTTGATATATGGTTTTGGATGTTTTTATATTCTCACATATATACATATAATCTTTTGTGGAAGTTTGTTTCATCTTCGTGGTTTGTATAATACTGTAAGAAATACATATTAATGGCTATGAAGCTCGACTCGCAATCTGCGGGTCGCGAGTTCGAATCCCTGTCCCATCAAACATGCTCGCACTTTCAGCCGTGGGCACGTTATAATGTGACGGTCAATCCCACCATTCTTTGGTAAAAGAGTAGCCCAAAAGTTGGCGGTAGGTGATGATGGCTAGCTGCCTTCTCTCTAGTCTTTCACTGCTAAATCCGAGACGGCTAGCGCAGATAGCCCTCATGTTGCTTTGCGCGAAATTCAAACAAACAAAAGTGAGTATTTTAAATTTAAACGATAAACCTTCAATAACAAAAGTTTTATATCACTGGTAATTATTATTGTTGTCTTCATTGTCTTTGCATCTCATGTGCAAATAGGAAAATGTCCTAATCTTTCTTACAACTTATATACTTTTTTTTCTTGTTTACGTTAGTTGATGATTTATCTATACAGCGAAAACAATAACAACTGCAAATAATAAAAAAGGATTCTACAGTTCAACAGTAATATGTGTCATATTAACGTATCTCAGACGTCAATCTACTCTAAAGTTATACTATAGATGTCATTGGTCACAAGATGTTGTTAGGGAGGATTGTATTAACTATACCTAACAGCAATGGTGCCCAGATACTAAAAACATGTTTGTTTGTAATTATGCACAAAGCTACACAATGGGCTACCTGTGCTCTGCCCACCACGGATATAGAAACCCGGTTTATAGCGTTGTGCCACTGGGGGGAACCCAGCTACTAAAACACCGTATACTAATTATTATAAATAATAAAATATGTTATATTAAATCAGCCATGTTTGTTACTGGGTTAATTTTAAGTTCTGATCTATGTTTGATCAGAAGTTAATATTAATTTCCTCTGAGTCACATTCCTTTCGTTTGTAGGATCTGGTTTTGGGAAGATCTATTGAACTATATAAAGTTGTAGTCTCTCTCGGATCACACCCGGTAAGTGTGAAATAAATAACAGCCGTTTGGAGCATAAACGTCAAGTAACCATTATGTCTGCTGAACTGCTGTTAGATCGTTGTGTGATCTGCTTCAGACATGAGGATTGGCACCACAAAATATAAAAATTCGTTACTATTTCAAGCCGAATTCTAGTTTTTTGTTCATTTACAGACAAGTATGGCCTAATTAACTGAAATGTCTAACAACAATACTAAACATTCTAATGACCTAGCTACTTAAAGTGTCAAATTAAAACGTTTATTTGCCTGAGTATATTCGATAAATTACATCATAGAAATTCGTTCTCCCAGCAGTCAATATTTCATATTGTAGCTACATCCCTTACTAACTGCAGGGTGATTGTGAAGAAAACTCCATATTTATAGTTCAATATTTATCCTGTAGAGGACTACATGTCATCAGAGCCATACTGAAAATCTTTAGTCAGGAAGTTTTGGACATGGTCCAGGATGTCCCAGAAATCGTCACATAAGTGTTCAGTTTACTTTCCGAAACTCTCAATCAGCAGAACAAGCTTATCCCTAAGTGAAGCTATATTTCAAGTATCATCTGTTCTAGACAGTTTAAAATGTTCCTCTCAAATTCGTTCCTAATGACCGTTTTCATATTCTTCAAATTCCGTGGCTATTCTGGTATAAAATCCTTTGTTGGAAACACTACAGCCAAAACACTGATCAGGAAAATAATAACAATATATATATATATATTAAATATTCTAACCATTACTGTTAAAAAAGTAGCATTAAAAAGAAATATAGTATAACTTACACACAGAATATATAAAAAACAATTTTTATTTCATGTGCTATCGCCTGTTTCCTGTTGCCATCATTTTCTTGTCAAGGCAAAAGTTTACCAGATCCACTGTTTTAACTTACATAAGAATACGGGTCCTTAGCCGTGTTACCATGGGAATGAATCCTTTGTTGATCGTAGAGTTTGACGTTCATAAATTACGTGGACTTGGATATGTGTTTTTTGTAAGTTTAGAAGGAACATATTTTTACGTTGTTGAGTTTGGTTTATGGTAAAAATACATTACATCTCTTTACGGTAGGTTTTACATTAAATTAAAAGACTTTTTTTTTATATTACAAATTGCGATATTGTTGTCGTACAATGTCTGGAGGTGGCGTCCATTTTATCTTTGGAATTGTTTTCTAACCAAAGTAAAATTGTTATTATTGTGATAACACAGTCTAACAACAGTCTCTCAATCCTGTACGATGACACGCATTTATTCATACCACCAATTTCGTATTGCTGAAAGATAGAGGAAGCAGGGAGGTAAAGAGCGATGCTAGTTTACTAAAACACAATTTAGACATGCAGTAGACTAGTTTGGATACACAGTGTACCTGAATATCATTTACGATTCTTAACTGCATCTGGCGATATTCGGTTCCCCTAGAACAAGTTGTTTTAAAATATATAATCATTTTAACTGCGGGTTTTTTCTTAATAATCACCATGTGCATTCGGGGTAGAGAGAAAATGCTTATATTTTCAGACTGTAATTGAGCTGATAAAATACCTTTTGTGTAGCACATTCGAAATCATGAACACTGTTTGTCACGCAATTTCGGGAGAATATAGAACGCTTTCCCATATATCAGCTCCCAGTGGTTCTGTGGTAAGTCTGCAGGCTTACAATGCTAAAAATTGGATTTCGATACTCATGGTGAGCACAGCACAGATAGCCCATTATGTAGCTTGGTGCTTAACAACAACAAAAACTCATCTATCATATCATATCAAACCAGTGTTCTTACAGAATTTAAGTTTTATTTGTGAAAAACATAACATAACACTAGTATTTTCTTTTTTAACAGTTGTAGTAACACAACAGGTTACAGATACTCAGAAATGTTCAAGTTTTTATATAAACCAAAATATTTCTCGCCATACAGGAATAGGAAGTGCAGTTACTTAACGTGTGTAGTTTTTGCATATTTCCAAAATAATTTTAGAACATCAACAACACAGAAAAGATATGTGTATTCAAGGTATCGCAGTTAACATAAAAAATATGCAATTCCCCAATATAAAAACACAAAACTTATAAAGTTGATCTAGTCCTAATTTTTAGTTGGACGATCTTTTAACCTAATGCACGTAGTTATGATTACATGTAGTTTGTCTATGATAGTTCTACAGAGACATCTCAAAAGTAAATTGACACCACGATGTTTATTCAATAGACATTTAATTAAGAAAGACATCCAACGGCTCCAATTCCCAAGCCAGTCACCTGATATGAATCCCATCGAGCATGTCTGGGCCATTACTGCTGGAGCAGTAAGAAGAAGTTCCGGAAAACCAGCGTCCTGTGGAGAGCTACTTGATGTTTTGCGTGCAGCCTGGATCAAGATCCTACAGGAGAAAACTGCAGAACTCATTGATTCCATGCCAGAACGAGTCAAAGCACTGAAAAATGTTAGAGGCAAATCGACTAAGTACTGATGCACATTTGTAAACATTTTTGTCAAATTGATAATGTGAGATAAATGACTATTGAAAAAAAATCATGGTGTCTATTACTTTTTGAGATGTCTCTGTACTAGTATCTAAATGTTCTGTCTTTTAATTAAAAGCACATAGTTACGTTACTTGCAGTTATAAATTGTTGCGT
>NW_013667268.1:233044-240849 GCF_000517525.1 Limulus polyphemus | reverse complement strand
TGTTCTTAAATACGAACGAACAAACAAACGATTTTCTTATCATAGACCCTATTTAATCTAATAGACTGAATTATAAAATTTAAATTGTTCCTTTTTAAAAGTCCCCCAGTGACACAGCGGTATGTCTGCTGACTTACAACGCTAGAAACCGGGTTTCGATACCCGTGGTGGGCAGAGCACAGTTAGCCCATTGTGTAGCTTTGTACATAACTACAAACAAACAAGTCTTAAAAATTGAGGTTCTGTCAACAGCAGGGAGTTTCATTCTTTCTTCCCTTCACGAGATCAGTTACTCGGTTTTACTCCTTTTGTATTTACATATTTTTACATTTTTAATGGGCAAGAAATTTTTTTTTCTAGATCAATTAGAATTTCTTTCCCGATGATTTTCATTCCTGCGACGTTGTATGAAAAGAAAGTTATTTAATGTTTGCTCCATTTTGTTTTCACCTCGGTCATAAATGCAAACCCTGTTATGGCAGAAGTTTACCAGATCAACTGCTTCGACTTACACGACTGTACAGGCTCTTAGATATGTTACCATGGAAACGAATCCTTTGCTGATCGTAGAGTTTGACGTTCATGAATTCGTCAGACTTGGAAATGAGTTTCTTGTACAGTTTAGAAGGCAAGCAATTTCACGTTATTGAATTTGGTTTATAGTCAAAACACATCACATCTCTTTATCGTAAGTTTTACTTTAAATGAAAAGACTCTCTTGATTTTTTTTACACATTTCAATATTGTTGTTTTAGAGTTCTGTAACGTATAATATCTTAATCCAGTTATAATAATAGCACAAAAAACACAGAATATTTGTACTTTTTTAGATTATGCTTCACGTTTTTGCTATCTTACTTCCAGAATTAGATGGCACTGTAAAAATATAAAAATGTTATTAAAGCATTTGGGGTCAAAATTTGTTACATTGTTTTGATATAATTGAAACTATCTTCAGACTTAGAAACAGTTTGCATCAGCGAATTATATAATGAACACTGATCCAGTAACTTTAAGTGATGTCTAAACGTACAAATATGTGATATGGATGAGTTTTAATAACTTATAGAACATTTCTAGATTTTATAGAAACTAGAGATGAACTTAACCCTTTCGCCATTCAGTCTTTGACGTAAAAAAGCATAACCCTGTCCCTAATCTGTCTTTGACGCACACAAACATAACCTTTTCGTCATTCTGTCTTTGACGTACACAAGCATAACCTTTTCATCATTCTGTTTTTGACGTTAAGGAACATAACCCTTTCGCTAATCTGTCTTTGAAGTACAGCACCATAACCCTTTTGCCATTCTGTTTTTGACGTACAGAAGTATAACTCTTTCGCCATTCAGTCTTTGACGTAAAGAAACATAACCCTTTCGCTAATCTGTCTTTGGTATACAGAACCATAACCCTTTTGCCATTCTGCTTTTGACGTGCAGAAACATAACCTTTTCGCCATTCTGTCCTTGACGTACACAAACGTAACCCTTTCGCTATTCTGTCTTTGATTTGCATAGAGATAGTTTATACTCACTGTAGAAAATATTCATCTGTAGCTTAAATAAAACTTCTTACGTGATTACAGTTAATTATGAAGTATTGTTGATCTTTACTACGTGTCAGCTAGCCTGTTTGAGACAACAAAACACGCATCTGTATCTTCTTTATTAATCAATTTTCAGCTTGTGACCGTAGTCATAGAAACCAGAATATTTTATATGTATTACAGAAAGTGCATGGAAACTAAAAGTAGCTCTTCACTCCAGTGATCTCCTAGTATATTACAAATGGCCGCAACGCATTTCACTCTCTAATGGTAAGCAGAGGTATAATAACATTATTGACTTCAGTACGTTTCTAGGGCAGCACACATACAAATCCTATTATAAACTGGAAAATGTATTTGATGTAGGTTTCAATACATACGGGCATGCTTTGTTATCTTTAAAAATTGCTTAAAGAGCTTACGAAGAACACATATTTCTTGCCACTCGCCAATACAGGACAGCTTTGTATAGACCGGGATATTTTTGATGTATGAACACTGACTCACATCTCAGACAAGGAACTATGCAAATATTTCACGGTCACTGTTGACTTCACAGTGGCATCCCTAACCAGTTTCCTGATTGCCCGGCTGCTTAGTTTGGAAGGGCGGCCTGATCTGGGTAGTGACTGGGTGGTATGAAGCACATTCCACTTCTTAATAATGTATTTCACTGTACTCAAAGGGATAATCACCGACTTGGAAATCTTCTTGTAACTTTCTCATGATCTGTGCTTCTCTACCACTATATCCCTGACTTTTTGGAAAGTTCCTTGGCTTTCGTGTTTGTTTGTCGTATCACATGTAAGTTGTGACTGGAACAGATGCAATTACTCTGAAGTCAAGTTAAACCACTCTGATTACACACAGACATAGACAATTACACTAATTTTGTGACCTTTCAAATTAATATTTTGCACCCGAACTGATTTAGAGTTGCCGTAGCACAGGGGTTAAATACTTATGCAATTGTCCCCCGCTGGGACAGCGGTAAGTCTACGGATTTACAACGCTAAAATCCCGGGTTCAATTTCCTTTGGTGGACACACCAGATAGCCCGATGTGGCTTTGCTATAAGAAAACAACATAATACAAAACCTATGCAACTGAGAATATTCTAATTTTCTTTGAAAATCTAACTTACTTACATAATATCAGCGTTTTTTTAGCTTTCTCAGTTTGGAGAAGATTGTGTAGATTCTAATTATAAAGTTCCATTTGAAAGTTTCACGATTGCAAGCTCAGAGGGCTATAAAATGTGGAACTTTGCAAGGGTGGTGGTGAATACTTTTTCAAGGCACTGTATATATTGGGAACCGCGGTGTCTGTTCGAGCGTTTGTTTGTCTCCTGTTTGAAAAGCTGCGCACGCAGGCAAAGTTCAACATTCACATTCACTTTTGAAATGACGGGAGAACAGGCATGAATAATGTTGATACCAAATTATATTTCGCAAGCAGGATATTCTACACTATATTGTTAGGAATTCATCACACTATCATTCAGATTCCAAAACGTGACGTAACTTAAAGAATAAAAATGTAGATTTACCTTAAGTTATTGTTATAATATATTGTTATATTTGGTTGTGTTCTTTCTGTGACCCACGTTTAAGGTTATATACGTTATGTTCGGGTAAACATTAGTGTAAATTTATGAAGTTGCTTGCAGTATCCGTATCTTTTAGCTGATCTGTTGACGGGGGAATTGCGAATTGGAGTTAGTTCACAGGGTTACGTATGTTATGTTTCGGTAAACATTAGTGTAAATTCACGGAAGTTGAAAAGTCTATATTCAGTGACTAACCGTTCATTATGAACTTGTGTATTAAGATTAGTTCACTGGGCTATATATGTCACGTTCGTTTAAACACTAGTGTCAAGTTACATATCTCATAGACGACAATTTCTTGACGACCTAATATTTAGGTGACTGGCTTGGTCGTTTATACAATGTACCGTATAAGTGTCTTACAGTTGAAAATACCGAGTGCTGATTTATTAAACGTATATCACAATTTACAATCTCCCCCCCCCCCCGTTTTATTAAACTTTCTCTTAGAATAATATTCTGCCTCTTAGGCTTACAACTTGACATGTGCATGCAAAAAATAAATATGTAGCTTAATATAAAGAAGTGCACATTTCATACGTTGACATGTAGATGTAGTAAAAAACAGTCGATTCAATATAACGATGGGTAGATTACATGCAAATTCAATAAATCAACGAGTATATTACAAGTATATATATATATAAACTCATACGTCCTTTTATGATTTTCTTGGGTAACACAGATGAAAGAACCACGAAGTATACCTTTTATATAAATTGCAAACAATTTAGATTAAACTGCAAAGTTACGCTGCTTGGCGCCATCTGTTGTTTCGCTGATTTCAACTGCTTCGTGTTGGTTTCATCCACAAGACTCCGAATATACACTTTATATTATATTTATCATTACACATCTGGATGGTTCAAGAAGCAGTTAATGCTCAATAAATGTTTTGTTTTTCAAGTCCAGTCAGGTTATGTAAAAGTTAATCGTAATATTTAAAATGCCTCCCAAAAGAAAAATATGTGAGGGAAGGCGAAAGTATGTGAAAGAATTAATCATTGTGTAACTCTGCTCCGACGTAAATTAAGTAGATTAGATGAAGCTAAATATTCCGAAGAACAATAGCTGGGTTGACTTCTTACGTCAGAGACATCTTGCTTTCATTTAGTTTAATAAAAACAAACACAGCGCCTTTCATACAAATTCACCATAGTTCATCAAACAAGAATATTTAAGCGCTTTTCACTTAACCCCTACCCATATGTCACACATTGAAAAGAAACGTTTGAAAAATGAAGTTAACCAGAGCATCCAAATCATCGTAGCAACGAACAAGTGGAAAATGTCTTTAGTAATGAATTGATGTGATAAAGCATCAACAACGAACATGCTCATCCCAAAAACGTGTTGATTATTTGTTTTGTGACAAATGACGTCCCAATTTATACATTAAGTAAATATTCTTATCATCTGATAGAAGGTTTATCCGGATATTCTCATTATTTGATAGATTGTTTGTTTGTTTATACTACACAGTGGGGTATATGTGCTTTGCCCACCACGGGTATCGAAACCCGGTTTCTAGCGTTGGAAGTCCGCAGACATACTGATGTACCACTGGTGGGCTATTTGATAGGAGGTTTATCCAGATATTCTCATCATTTGATAGAAGGTTTATCCAGATGTTCTCATCATTTGATAGAAGGTTTATCCGGATATTCTCATCAGTTGATAGAAGGTTTATCCAGATATTCTCATCAGTTGATAGAAGATTTATCCGATATTCTCATCATTTGATAGAAGATTTATCCGATATTCTCATCAATTGATAGAAGGTTTATTCAGATATTCTCATCATTTGATAGAAGGTTTATCCGGATATTCTCATCATTTGACAGAAGATTTATCCAGATATTCTCATCATTTGACAGAAGATTTATCCGGATATTCTCATCATTTGATAGAAGTTTTATATCAATATCGCATTATTCTTAGAACTAAAACGAATGTGTTTTATTAAAATTTGACATTGTAAGTAGTTCCTTATAAACTCTTGTTGACACCCGTATGATCTAAGCTTTAAGAACATATAAATGTTCTTTCTCATATCGCTTCAAACGCGGATGGTGTTATTTGTTAAGTTATAAAATAGCAAATAGAAAAAAAGGGAGTAAACGATAAATACTTTTCATGCCACTTTCAAATGCTGTGCTGCGTGATAGATGAATAAAGTTTGTGTAGTTTTACAGGGAAACTTCTGTAACAATAGCACATTTTATCTATTTCCTTTTTTCAGGCTTTCTTATATTTTAGTTTTTGGTGAATTGCGTCGTTATTTATAGAACCAGATACGTCAGTATCTTTTCTATCGGTTTAAACCTATAAGCTATAAGGCACTCTGTATCTCACGTAAGTTATTTCTTTATTTTCCTGCACTATGTGTGTTCTTACGTTACATCGTTTTTTGTTTTCTGTTCGTTTTATTTTCCTCTTTTCACATCCATTTGCACCTTTCTTTTATTCTGTTTTTGTTTTTGCTCTTTTGTTCCTGTTACTTTTATCCTCTTTCACTTCCTGCGTTCGTAATTTTATTCGAATTCTTCGTCTGGGTAATTTGTATTTATGTAAAATGATTTTATTGAAATAAATGAGTGGTTTAATTTACCAATATACAAATACGGTAGACAAACTAACATAGAAAAAATATGAAATGTTTTTAGTCTTGGAATTAGTATTAGTTCCAATTTTTGTAGGTTGGTGTAATGTATCATAGTCCAGTTCCAATTTTTGTAGGTTGGTGTAATGTATCATAGTCCAGTTCCAATTTTTTGTAGGTTTGTATAATGTATCATAGTCCAGTTCCAATTTTTTGTAGGTTGATGTAATGTATCATAGTCCAGTTCCAATTTTTTGTAGGTTTGTGTAATGTATCATAGTTGAGTTCCAATTTTTTTGTAGGTTTGTGTAATGTATCATAGTTGAGTTCCAATTTTTTGTAGGTTTGTGTAATGTATCATAGTTGAGTTCCAATTTTTTGTAGGTTTGTGTAATGTATCATGGTCCAGTTCCAATTTTTATAGGTTGATGTAATGTATCATGTAATGTAGATCTTAGAATGGTTGCGTTTTGAGACTAGATTTTTCATAGGGTAAACGCCAAAAACTGACATATATCGTAAAATATAAATAAACAAATCGATACAAACAGCATTGTTCATAACTTGCACGTTAGTTTTGGACAACGTGGTAACAAGAAAAAAAGTATGTTCTGTAGTTCTAAGGTAATAACATTTTTCTATTTTCGTAGCGCTTGTAGACTGTAGTACATCTTGTAAATATTGATGGTTGTGTCGAGGTAATTCTCTAAAAGGGAATGCGTGTAGATACATAGGATGGTCGAAGCCGTCTCTATCTACGCTATACATGTAATACCGAATGTTTAGATACGACTACATGACTGTGTTTACAGAGACGTCCAGTCAGCTTCATTCCTCAAAGTAAAAGCGTGAATACGTACACCAGCTATGCCCTAAAACGTGTGTCACAAATGTATTGATGTAAAAGCGAGCAATAGACAGGCTCGATATGCAAGACGTCCTATTTAACCCCTAGGAACAAGTATGATATGCTGTAGATATTAATTGCTACCGGTATGTACACGTATGTTTACTTTGTATAAGTGTAGGTAGACTGACGAGGCTGAATATATTAAGCGTGACAGGAAACACGTAAACACGTATTATAAAATAACTTCTGAACAGGTAATAATGGTGTCAGATAAACCATATCATTTACAAATATGCATGACAACAGTCTACTAATCATTTCTTGCACGCCATATAAAGATTCCGTCTTGTTAAAGCTGGTAGTTTAGAGTTGTTTCTAAACGCCAGATGTCACTTACACATCGGTCAATAACTATTCTGCTATTCCTTCAAGTTCTCTGGATTAAGACCACGCAGACATGCAACCAACAATGATTTAGAAACTCGACCAAGAATGCGGGAACTAGCAACAATTAAGTAAGTGATGGATTTTTCTAACGTTTCACAATAGCTTAAGTTAGCGTTTTCCAAACTTTTATCATCTACGTCCTCCTTTAATAAATATGGTTTCTTGCGTGCCTTCTCTTTTTTTAATGATTGAAAGAGTGAGTTAAGTGATAGATACAAATTAATATGCTGAAGTAATTACTTATTATTTTCATTAATAAAAAATATATTAAAACGTTATATTTTGCATTATTTCACTGTTGATTCTAACCTAATCGCTCACCCTCCCTCCACCCCAAGAGATCATTTGGGCACGCCGAGTTACGGTAAACAACATTTCCTAAAAGCTGGGCAGAAGAGTATTTGTTGTCATGACAATAGTTAGAAAAGCGTCTTCAAGACCAGTGGTTCTCCAAATTTTTACATCGGAAACTTCTTCGCTCTCTCCTCTCGTCCCCAGTGCTGACTGCATTGTTTTTAATATAGTTACGTTATCTACTGAATTAAATAATCTTTGCAGTAGCCTTTTTTCCTGAATCTTTTCAAGGACCCTAGGCTACCTTCCGTGCTCCCCCAACTGGGGACGCTTTCCCTAAGTTGAGAATCACTGGTCTAACCATACTCTACTATTTTTCCATCTCAGAAAATCTAATTAAAAACACTTCAGGTGTAAAGAAAAGGGGCGGCCAAAAAAAAAAAAAAAAAGGATT
>NW_013667268.1:225870-233002 GCF_000517525.1 Limulus polyphemus | reverse complement strand
TAAAAACACTCGAGGTAGTAAAGAAAGGTGACGGAACCAAAAAAAAAAAAAGGATTGCGTGTGCAATTTGAATGAATGAAATAAAAATTGGCGGCCAAACTTGTAGCTACAATTATAGCATTGATAAGACTTTTACAGCAAATATTCAGTCATTAATTAGCCAGGCCGTGTTTTTTGTTCAACTCAGGGCATGATGGTGGGTAAATTATAAAAATGATATATGTTGATATCTTAAATCCAACAGCAACGAACTGAGGTGTAAGAGCTGTCATATCAATTACATTAGTAGCGAAAATTATGGCGAAGATTCAAAGTTACTTACTTTATACATCATTTAAACACAAATTATATGCATTTATCTACACATTTCGGTTATGGTCCACATCGTACCCCTATAGGTTTGTTTTAGAGCCACGTTTAGCTATATGCTGTGTCCATTGCGGTGAATCGAACAATGGATTTTAGAAATGTAAACCTGTAAACTCAGTGCTGGGTCACCATGGGCCAATTTAGACAAATACATAGGTAGTAAATTTTAGAGCCCCCCCAGTAGCACAGCGGTATGTCTGCGTAGTTACAATGCTAGAAACCGGGTTTCGATAACCGTGGTGGGCAGAGCACAGATAGCCCATTGTGTAGCTTTGTGCATAAATTCAAACAAACAAACAATAAGTTTCAGAATTAATAGTGCAATAATGAATGTGACGTTCAATAAAAGAAAGTTACTGAAGATTATATAGACTTTATATAGTCAGATTATAAGCTTTCCGCTTTCCCACAGAGAGATCCCCTGGTAGGTTAGCGGTAACTTTACGGACTTCCAACACTAAAATCCAGTGTTCGATTCACATGGAAGCATCACATAACCTATTATTTGGCTTTGAGCTAACAGAAAAATATAATTCCACAACCTTAAACAAGAAAGTAGTTTTTTATAATTTCCTTCCTTATTATACACAATCCGAAATTTTACAAGTGATAAAAAAATTTCAAAAATGGTATACAATTGAGGGATGGCAATGTCAAAAATACATAAACATATCTTTCCAAGCATAACGTTTTATCTACTATCTTCAACAAAATGTCGAATTCCTGGTAATAGGGTCAACTGGAGCCACTGCAAAAGGTTTACCACAACAAAGATTGAAGAAAAGTAGACTGTTATATAATGTATTGTTTTGATAATTAAGGTACTGGTGTTTTTAAACTCAGATGTCAGTAATATGTACACAGATCTGTCATTTGTATAAATGCTTGATATCTTTAATACTTTGAATATTAATTTAGATTATTATTTATTTATTTTACTGAAATTGTTTTGACAGATATCATATTTGTACAATAAAATGTTACAAGCGGTTGTTATATAAGAACAATTTGTCCTGCCATCTAGCGACCGGAAATGAAACTGTTATTTATGAAACATGGAATTAATATATGCTTATAAAATGAACTCACTCCTAAGTATAAGTTTTCATTATTACTTCGCCATGAAAATGCGTGTGGTAGAAGACCAGAATAATATTACTATTCTACAAGCTGTGAAACACTCAATAATGGTAATTAGGTGCTCAAGTAAGGATATAACTCAACTTTAGCAGTTATTTGTAAGCATTATAGAGTAATAGATTGAATACAGTGGCTAGTTGTTTTCTTGGTCCATCCTTACATACTAAGCACACAGTATTTAATTATTACAAATTTCAAACAATACTTGCTTAAAATAGCTATAAATATGTACAATGGGTTAATCCAAATAGTAAAGAACTAAATACAAAATGGGGAATCCGACATTTTTATTTGAAATTTTGGAACACTACACGTCAAATGAACTTCATGTAACATTTCTAGATATGATAAATACGATACACGCTCGATAAATGTGATACATCTATTGTAAATTATGTTCGATACCTTATCAATAATTTCTAATCAAAGCACGCTACCTACATAAATTAACCCAGTGAAATAATATAATTAATTTAGGTTTATTGGTATGTAATGTCATAAAATAAAAACTTATCATGATTAAAATTCACTGGTCCATCATTTCAGCCCATTCGCTGTTATTGTTATTTTCGGCCACATTTCTAATGATATTCCGAAAGGTTCAATCAGCTTAGGAGAATTGGGTTAGTC
The DNA here is from genome assembly GCF_000517525.1 of Limulus polyphemus. Taxonomy (NCBI): domain Eukaryota; kingdom Metazoa; phylum Arthropoda; class Merostomata; order Xiphosura; family Limulidae; genus Limulus; species Limulus polyphemus. Next base: position 230,863 of record NW_013667268.1, on the reverse strand, counting down.
CTAAGCCCATATACTAAGCGAATAATGGAAAATAATTATTATACTAAATATTATGTCTGTGGACTTAAAACGCTAGAAACCGGGTTTCGATACTCGTGGTGGACAGAGCATAGCCCATTGTGTAGCTTTGCGCTTAACTACAAACAAACAAAATAATAATATATAATATACAATTGTAGACCTATCTTTCTGTCTGCTGTCACAAGTTATCGTGAGGCACTTGATGAACCAAATTATATCAAATTTGGCAGAAGAACCTAGATGGAACCTAAAAGATTGAATATAAATAGATAAGCAACTTAACGAACGGTTTGATTTTGGGAGCCATGTTAATACTACTTCCTTGATGCCGCGAATGAGGATGTAACAGAGTTAGGGAGTGAGATATATATCTAACACCAAAGTTAGTGTTATGTGGGTAAACTATTCCAATATACGCTGTTTAGTGCTAGAGTTGGTGGTGGGTGGTGTTGACTAGTTGCCTTCCATCTAGTCTATCACTGCTGAATTAATGACGATGTGCGCAGATAATCCTCGTGTAGCTTTGCACGAAATCCAAAATAACCAAGCCTTTTTGCATACGCTGCCATCTGTTACTAATAAACGTAAAACTCTTTTTTAAACAAGGTAAAACCTCATAACTTATGCTACTTGACTCAATAAATTAACATTATGTTTATATCATCTAAAAATAAAACTAATAATTTTACTTTCAATTTAGCTGATATTTGACAACACACACATATATAAGTAACAAAACAAGATAAAACAGAAATAATTAAAATCTCGTGAACCACCGTGTGTGCTACTTAGTTAGGATTGTATAGTTTGTCATCTCAAATGACTTTTATCATATTTCATTCACATAGAGAAAAGCCTTTTCACATATTTTCATGAGTCGGTACTGAAATTATATTTATTAAAATCATTATATAAAATAGCCATAAAATAAAAACTATGAATACAAAAGTGCCAATCTTTGCTTCTATGTAACTTACAGTATCGTCACCAGGAGCAGGTCAGCCATATGAGAAACAACTTGGTGTCCGAACAGGAGAAAAACAATTAATCTAAATGGTAGACACGTGGAGGTAGTCATAACTATGTTTGAGTAACAGATGAATAACGTTAGTACGCTCTGTATGATATTTAAAAGTAACAGTAGTAGCTATAGATATTTATACATTTGAAGACTTTGTATGGATTATTGTCCACCGATAGCTCAGAGGTAAGTTTAATGGCTTTCGACGCTAACATCCGAAGTTCAATTCCTCGCGGTGGACAGTGTATAGATAGCCCACTAAGGAAACAAGAGCAGCTTTATGGGCTATTGTGATGCCACCTAGCATATATATACATACTTTTTTGTTAGTGAATCAATCCGGGTATGTAGTTAGAAGGGCCCTGTGGTAGAACTCTGAATTTCAGAGCAGACGATACTGGTTCGAGTCTGTGCGATACCACAAAATATTTCTCACACTTCAAGCTGTGGGTACGCTAAAAGAGTGACAGTCAATTGCCTAGCATAGATGGTGGGTGGAAGGGCGCTTCTGGTCAGTAGTTCAAAAGTAACTACGGCAGAAATAGTCTTATTATTTTTGACCATAAAATGCAAAATATAAAGTGTGATTGGAAGTGCTAGTTGAAACGCAGAAGATTAGTTACTCGTCTTCAGAGATGTCTGACAATTATTAAGAATTGTTTATCTTATTACTAAGTGAAATTCAATTGCTTTAATTTACACGGGTAAAATTATTTTGTGTCCATTTTTTTTCAACAACTCCTGATATGTGTGTAAGAGTTAGCTTTAAATCTTTCATCTTTAATTCCTTTATTCCTGGATTTTTCTATCAATAGGTGCTTTGTCTTCGGATCTTTTATATTTGGATCGTTTGTTCAATGAGATTACCAAATTCACTTTAAGCTACAACACATTTAAATTTGCATAACAGATAAATCAACCAACCATGAGAGCCTTTAACGCAGTCAGTCGTTTATGTATGGTAATTCTTCTGTGATTTAGTAACTTTAAAGTAACCTTAACTTTGCCTCAGGGGGATTTTTGCTTAATAAAATCGTATGAAGGTCGAAACTTAGTTTAGAAAATAAAAGCAAATATTGTTTTAGCCAAAACTAAGCACAGTACTTTAATTTTAATTCAAATTTATCTTCATTCAAAAGCATATTGAATGACACTTATAAAGTTATGCCTACTGCGATTAACAATTCACACATATGAATGCCTTATAAATCACAACTCAAGAAACCCGATAACTCGAGCGTAAATCTTGCTACACCCAGCAGGAGCTGTAGTTACCAAATTTCTTTAATTGTGATTTACCTAATGTAACTTTTTATGTGGTGTTTTTATTTTAATTATAATAATGTTTCTCAAAAGTGGAAATATTAATTTTATTCTGTTTTAGATTGTTTTGATAATTTCATTGTGTTTTATATTTTTGTAATTGTTCTAAATATATTTCATGTTTAAACATTTTATGTCGAGTTCAATAAATATTGTTTAAATTTCTGATAAACCTTAGGAATTAAAAGTTTGGAGACAGCTTGAACGGATAGTGAAGAAAACTTACAACGTTTCAACAAGATTATGTCATTATCAGGTACTAAACATTTTTTTTTTTACATATGATTGATTGATTGTTTGTAATTAAGCACAAAGCTACCCAATGGGCCATCTGTGCTCTGTCCACCACGAGTATCGAAACCCGCATCAAGGTTTATCTATTAGTCACGAAATTCTAGGTCAAACAACTACCGTCAGCAATATTTATTTCTTAGTCGCTTATATTTAGACCAAATGACTACTGCAGCAAGGTTTTATCTATTAGTCATCCAGATCCAGGTCAAACAACTACTGCCACCAAGGTTTTATCTATTAGTCATCCAGATCCAGGTCAAACAAGTACTGTCAGCAAGGTTTTATCTATTAGTCATCCAGATCCAGGTCAAACAACTACTGCCAGCAATGTTTATCTATTAGTCGCTTATATTTAGACCAAACGACTACTGCAGCAAGGTTTTATCTTGAACATAAATAGGTAGGACTAGTAAAAAATACTTCATAAACTTCTAAACCTGTAATATTAGCTTTATTTTATCTATTTCTACCGTGTTGAGTCTGATGTATTCAAGAAATACTATATATATTCAATAACTTCCTACGTTTTCTAGGGCCAGGCGCAGCCTAGTAATTAGCATGCCCAGGCTATGAATCCCAAGATTTAGGGTTTGCATCCTATTGCTGCAAAAACACGCTTCACAATTTTAGGCCTTGGTGCGCCATAATTGTTTGTTTCGCATATTCGTGCAAAGCTAATCGTCCCTAATTTTCAACTGATAGAGTAGACGGAAGGCAGCTAGTCAACAGCACTTACCGTCAAATGTTGGTCTACTTTAATCAAACAGTGGGATTTATCTGTCACTCTTATAATGCAGTCACGGTCAGAAGATGCGGAACACAATTTTGTGGAAATGAGACGCGAATCATGAACCCTCGGATTTAGAGTCTGACACGATAATCACTGAGCCCATTATGTAGCTTTGTTCTTAACTAACAAACCTACGGTTTTCAGTAATTCTATACTAAAATGAAATTCTATTATTTGTGCATATATTTATCGAGCTATCTTAATTACGCTCCATCTATAAGCATGTGCCTTTATCGTTTTGCCACGCAGTAGTCTTATTAATTTCATCTAACTATAAAGTTCAAAATAATTCAAAACAAGTTAGTTTTAATTAATAGCAACTTCTACGAAAATAAACAAATATAATTTATAAGGAAATGCGTGTAGTAGAGATGTCAGTTCATCAATGTTTTTGAACATAACAAAAGTACATCATTTTTACTCAAACTATACGAGAACATTTCCAAAAACCGAAATTTTAATAACGATTTCAAACGAGTTAGTTTCGTTATTTCTCCTAGCAACGTGTTCATTTTTCACATGAGCCATTTTTCTGGGCTTTCATATATTTTAAGATCCTGAAATGCTAGTCTGGAAAAACTCATTAAAACATAACTAAATCCTTTTGCGAAGCAGGATTAGTAGAATCCTTACTTTGTGTTCGTTTATCTATTCTGTATAAAATGCTTAACCTGAATTTATATAATGCTATATTAGACTTAAGTACAGCTTATACAACCTTTATTGCATCGACTACTTAACAGCTGAGAAATTTCATACTCTACCCCACCTGGGCTAATTGCTTCTAACGTTGCAGATATTATAACTTCTAAACACTTTTGCAAAGTACAGCAGCCGTAGCTAAATTGTTATCGATGGGTTGAATAATGTTACTTCAGAATATCTGCAAAGGTTTCTAGATTACAACGTTTATAATCAATATTACAGACAATCATCCTTAGATTATGTTTGTTTTGTTCTAAAGTTCTGCACCTAGCCGTCCTTAATTTTGAATCGATAGACTAGAAGGAAGGCAGCTAGTCAACGATACGCACCAACAAATCTTGGGCTTCTCTTATATGACATAATAGTGAGCTCTGACTGCCATTCTTATAGCACCCTCACGGATCCAAAATGCACAATTTTCTGCCAACTAGGCCATGAACTGAGAACCCTCAGGTTCACAATACGGGCACGTTAACTTCTGTGCTATTCTTGGTCACTTCTTGAAATCTAAGGAAGTGGGAAATAAATACATTTATAATCTTCAACTCTTCGTTTTCTGGAAATTATTCGCTAGTGTGGCAAATCTTTAATCGTTATGAATTGTTAGTTGTCTAAACAATTTCTTAGGATCATATTAGGAATCACAAGAACGATATATTTCATTATTTTGATAAATTCTCAGACCATTTTTGATATGTTTTGCAAAGTTTCAACAGGACTGAGATTAAAAATTTGCTTATGTTGTCTATATCGGTTAATAGCGTGACTTTCTGAATCTTATAATATGACTTTCTGTAAGTTATTTCTAAGATTGTAACTAAGCCTGGTGTAGTCTTGTA
>NW_013667268.1:191532-225813 GCF_000517525.1 Limulus polyphemus | reverse complement strand
ACGGGGATTCGAACCCAGTAGTTTTGAGTAAGCAACCAAGTGCATGTTTTATAAAGACTTGACTAAACTAAAACAACAATATAATTTTTATGGTGTAAACGCCTTTTAATAGCTAGCGAAGCATGATTATAATTATACTTGTCATAAGACATTACTTTAAAAATATAATAGGTCTAACACTAATGTCGTACAACAAGTATAATTAATTATCAAAATGAATGTTTTACTCCCCATACCTCATGTTAAAATATAGTACTTACTTACTTTCTTATGTATTCTAGACTATAGAAAATTTTCAGGACTAATTAGTTAAGAGACACCACTCAGTGCTGTCCAAAATACATCTGGTGACAGCTCTTTAAAGAACTGAGTCTTTCCCGGATCAGTCATTTTTTCCAATATTCATTATGCTTACAGTGTGGAGAGCGATAAACTAAATGTTCAAATACTTACTATTTCTTACAAACTGAAACAATAATAGAGCAATCTTTACGTATAGCGTAAGCCAATTTTTCTCTATGCTTTATATTATATGAATTTAAGTCATTAAGTGTCTCGCTTACGTTGCTGTTAATTATTTAATTATACTTTCAATTCAAAAGCTCGTAATTAATTTCCAGTTCGAGAATATTAGTCATTTTAAAAAACTGATTAAGAGTTTTTTGATAAACTTCCCTCTCCATCCAAATTTCAACTTCTTGCTCTGAATTTTATGATAAGAGGACTTGTTATTCAATACAAATTTACTATACAATTAATATAGGATTGCTAGAGTACACAAGCTCAAGATATCACATAAAGAAATTAAAACTAAGTAAATCATAAACCAACTGAATATAACAGTTACTTACTGTTCAAACTCAACAGAGGGCGCAGTATTATTTTCTAACTTGAAATAACCACAAGCTTAAATAATTACACTCCAGGAAAACCCTCAAACACTTTATGCAGTGGTGGTTCCAGTATTTCTTTTTCAATGGAAGAGCTCAAAAAACAACTCAAAGAAAATGAGCTTCCAAATAATTAAATAGTAAATGAGTTGGATGCATGACTCTTACAAATGAAGCTGTGGAACAACTGAAGTACTACAATGTATCAAAACGTTTTATATTATTGATATTTTACCCTGGAAATTTCATGCACAGTATTTTATACATACATTGAAGATAAAATATATACAAAATGAAGTAATTAATACTCAGTGTTGGTGATTGTATTTCACAAGCCCTTAAAGTATTCGCTCTGCCTAAAATAGAGGAACACGGGTGTGTTGCTCTCTCCACCACACATACACCCTCCTTGAATCTAATACTTACACTCTATAGACGACATTAATCAAATAATTGAATATATTTATTTAGCAGTTTGAGATAATCCCGAATTTGAATATAAAATTTGATGAGGAGCTAATATTGATTTTTAAACAATATAAATGTGTTGCAAATCTCCTCTGTACTGTATCTATAAAGCTTATCATCGAATTTGCAAAACATTATTTAGAAAAAGAAAAAAAATCAGTATTTTGTTTTATGTGAGATGTATTCGTTTAATCTTTGGTATTAGGTGTTTTCAACCTGAATGGCACTCTGGACGAGTGCACTGATTGGCTACCTTTAAGGAGGGGGGGGGATGATGACGTCATGGAAGGATAGAGACGAAGACGTCATAGTGTCACAAAGTCGCACCACATGCTGATGTAATTTTTAAGTCTAAGTAGTTATTATAAATATTAAAAAATAATTGAATCAATCTTAGTCAAATTATCTTTTATTTTTAAAATTATTCTGAGCTATATTTTCTGACTGATACTGTCTGAACTTTTGACCAATTGCTGTATGTCTGGCACAGTATTGAGTGGTGAGCATAAAATGTCTTTCTTGTAAAATCCTATTGAAATACACGAATTGCACTCTATCATTCACAAGCTATATAAATGTTACATACTGAGTTGAAAGGAACAAATAATGATATGGACATAATGTACAAAAGTTGTATGAAAGTTAATCCAGTATTTTATAAACTATGATGCTTATAGTATATTAATGTACCAGAACTTTTGATGAGTATGTATGATACTTGTTAATTTTACTTACATGATAACATATTGGGCTATAAAGAAACGTGAGTTTTATGTAAGAAAATCACGGGACACTGATTTATAACTTATGAGCTTTTTATAAAGTCAAAATACTGTAACAATTTCAAAATCCATGTGAGAAAAATGTCTTTGAAATAATCGAAGAATTAGAAATAAAAGTCATTTTTCGGTTATGTTCACTTGTGAAAAATATATTTTGAAAACTAATAAGTTTAAATGTATATAAAATGAAGTTTCAAAAGATACGGAAATAGAATTTCTGGTTTGTAGAAACAAAAACATCACTTGTTTTAGTCTTAGGCGACACAAAGGGTCAAGGCTTTCTAATATTGCCATCAGATGAGTTTTTGTTTTTGTGTGTGACCATGTAACGACCTTTATATTTCCTAATAAACAGAAGTCTTGATGTCATACAGAGGTTTATCTCAATGTCTGTTGAAGAAGAAGGTACTATAAAGCCACAAAGTGTTATGAAATTTTATTTTATAGTACTTCAAGCGAATGGCAAGTGTTTGTAGTTTAAATAGTTTCTGTAGTAGTAAGGTGACTGGTTAAACAGTAAGCCATTCATTTATCATATCTAGTTGTAGCAAAATGATTTACTATAGATGTTAAATTTAAAGATATGAATGAAAACATATATAGAAGGTTAACATAAGAATATGTTTTAAGTTAGACATTATAACTAGCAAAACATGTGTTATATGTGAATTTATACACATAAAGTGAAACAGTAAGTTTGAATGTTAAATTATTTACAGATATAAATAACCATCCTTTTCAGAATGTTATATATTAGATATAGAACAAATGAAGTATCAATAAATGTTTTACTTATAAAATTTCAGAAAATGTAAAGAGTATGACTAGATATAGAAACTAAAACTATAACCAGCATGTTAAATCATAAAACATAATCAACTCTCTTATTCAATATTTATAAAAAAAACATTAGGTATGATAAAACTCTTTCAGGAGTGCATTAAAAATGCTAGTAACATTATCCTCCAATAGAAACACACGTAAATGGCAAATATAAACATAATTACAGAAACACCTTTGTAAAACATGCACAATATGCCTAGCAATACCATCCACCTTTGTAAAACATATGTAACATAAAGTAATGTGTAAGATGTAATATTTTGTCAAAAACAATAAAAACTATAGTTATATGGATAGCATAAAGACAAACAAGTGAAATAGTATGATTGCAGTTAAAATAAAGATTTTACTTGTAAAAGTGAATCAGTATGTGCATTAAAATACTATGGAACTATAGAAACACTGCTTGCCTTTGTAATTGAAAATTGTCATAATTAAATCTAGACATTGATAACACATTGAAAACAATTTGTCATTAGTAACACAGTGCATATATAGAACCTTAGTTACTCCATCCGACATGCAAAACATACCTAGTAATACCATCTGCCTTGTAAAACATATGCAATGAAAACTATTAAATAAGATGTGTAAAATGTAATATTCTTGTCAAGATTAATAAAACTCAATCTACCTAATAACACCATTTTTGCCTTTGTAATACAAATACATTTATAGACGAAAACTACAATAAAATTAAATAATTTGTCAAGAGTCCATTTATTTTTATACACAGTACATAAAAATATAATCAATAGAAATGATAGTTTTACAGGTAATTAAATATTGATGTTGAGACACCCTATGATAAGATCCTCCACCTATACTAATACTATCCTCTGTAACATCATCCACCTTTGTAAACCATACATAATCCTCCTAGTAATGCATATAGAAACCTTAGTAGCAACATCCACCTGTAGTAACACCACCCATAGGCCCTCTGGTATCGAACTATGATGTCACCCTTTCCTAAGATTGCTGCCCTATCTGGTGCCACTTCGTGGTCCTAAGATAGTAGTGACTTCTGATGTCACTTCGTGGCCCTAATACACTATTGTCCTTTGATACCACTTTGTTGCACTATGACAGTAGCGTTTTTTAGTGCCACTTTGTCACACTATGACATCTTCATACTTGCCCATCCATGATGTCATCGTCCTCCCTAATGCAGCCAGTCAGTGTACACGCCCAGAATGCCCCAATAACTACTAATGCCACTTTATGCAGCAAGTAAACTAAATGGGCAAGTTAGAGATCCGCAAGTTCAACTATAGCCTCTCTAATTAAGAATTGTTGCTGATCAGACAGAGGGAAACTACATAGCAACACCCAGTAGAATGGGATTTACTGCCACTTTTATAACACAACTAGAAATGAATATGTAGTGTGTTCATTGGCATATCATTTGTTCAAACATTGGACTTTCCAACTTGCAGCCCGGCACACTAACAAATAAATCACGTGTGGTCCACAACTCCTTTAAATAAGGTTTGAGTATGGTATCAGAGGGTATGCAAGTTTTATTAATCTTTCATTGAAGTTATGGCAAGGTTTAGAGTAACGCTCTATATCCTTCTCAGTGAAAGTTTATTCAACTTCAAAAACATGTAATAGATTTGATATTAAATTCCCTAAACTACCCCTATTACCAATAATATGCAAATCATCAGTCTGTTTATAAATGTATTTTAGGCCAAAGTGAACAAAACTATCATTTGCAAAGCTGCTTTCATAATGATATAGATATGCATTTACAGTCTGAGGAACGTTATCATTCTGAAAGTAAGTTTTATTACTGAGCATTACACATTTATTGATAACGTAACAACTGAACAGTAGTTAGCATTTTTTCTCTGCTTAACTTCAAACTCGAGAGTTTCTCTATCGCTTGCTAAGTATGATAGATAAGGCTAAATATGATAGTGATGTTCAAAAGCACTTTACTAGGAAGTGGTAGTGAGTTAACCCTTTAGTTATATAGGTAGGCTAGTGGCCTGGTGTGCAAGAGGTCCCAAGTTTGATTCTAAGAAAGTGAAAGTATTAAATATTAAACAAATTACAACTGGTAATTCCCATTAGGTTAATTCTTTGCATCAGGGATAATCCCAAATTTGTGGAAGATGATAAATAATTTAAGTAAAATATCTCTAGTTTTACAAAACAAGCCAAGATAGGTAAATCATTCTTTGGTTTATATACAATTTAAATAAATACCTGTGAATACATTTAATGATGCCAAGCACTATAAGACTATGTTTTAACGTGTATATTTTAAGACTTGCTCCATTGGGAGTCTATAAATACCACATTTTCTAGGGATCATACCCTCTGATCCCCAAAGAATTACCTCACTCAAGTTTTGCCAGCACTTCATTTTCCCTTACAACTTTGGCTTTCTTTGCCTGTGCATGTCTGATTTGCAAGATTTGCAAGATCCATTTCAAAACATACACACATATACACCCAATGGCTCAGAGGTTTTGATACCCACGGTTGGTAGTCCATTGTGGAGCTTTGTGCTTAACAACTGACAAACAATTCAAAACAGGCATTGATATGTATCTTGAGTAGAAAATAATTTTCCTGACCAAAACGAGGTGCAGTGTAAAAAAAAAAGTTACATTCTGATTCAGGCTTTTTAGAAAATTCACCAGCAAAAATGGAAGCATTAAGGATTTATTTCCTCATGTTTCCCAAATATTAATAGCGTTTTAGTGACAGACAACCATATCATATGATATATAGTGGAATAAAAGAAAAATATTAATATTTGTGCAATATCAAACTATTTTAGGCTATTTTAGTTCTATTTGCTCCAGCAATAATGATTACATTTAAGTAACAATTATTTAAAAAGTCAGAGAATACTTGTGACATTTTAAACCAAAATAACATTGTGGTTCTACGTTAATAATACTGTGTTCAAATTTATATAATGCTTATAGAAAGGGCACAAAAAATAGAAGGATAAAAATCACAATTACTTTACTAATTGCCTGTAAGATGCCAGCACAATTCAACGTCAGGCAACTACAACTATGTAGTTCCTAAATATGAGTTTAAAGAGAAGCAAGTATTATTATGTAAACAACAGGCTGTTTGAAGAGTTATCAGGTAAGTTGAGTAGGCTTTTAGTTTTAATATATTCTCAATCACCAAATGAATTACTTTGACTAATCATTATGTGTTTGACAAACCACGAATCCACTCTAATGGATATAAAAGTCGTCTGTGGAGATAACATACATCAAGAGTTATACATGTTACTAAGTGCTGAAGTTCGTTTCATAGTCTAAGGTCATCAATGATAATTTTGAGTTTAGTTATTTAACTCAAGACTGAAAATAATTACTTGTCACAAGTCAAGTTTTTATGTATGGCCTGGACGTGATCTTTATAGTAGGTGTCTGCGACTTGTTAGCGATAAATTTCAATGATAAACAAATAGCACACAATCCAATTGTTTTAAAATAATATATTTAAAACAAGTCAAACATATGTATAAAAAATTATTTGCACTACAGTTGAATTTAGAGCTTCATATAATCCAATTTTTCGTCAAGAGTCCACACAGACTGGTTCAGTTACCTTAGAACCTAATTGACAAGACGAATTATTCTTCTCTACTCTGTTATCACAATACAATCAGTGATAAATTCACTTATGTTACCCCGTGGGTTACCACAGTTGTATTCAGAGCTTTAAATAATTATCTTTTACGTCAACTGTCCACATAGGTTGGTTCACTTACTTTAGAACTCAATTGACAAGACAAATTATTCTTCTCTCTTCTTGTTACAATAAAAACTGTGAAACTTTCACTTTAGAAATCGCCCATTATGGCTAAATTGACAATCACACGATCTAATTTCATTTTTACTTTCACTAACTTACTTGCTTTTGTATCTGCACGTATTTATAAAACACAACAGAAAAATCTAGAAAGAGCTAGCCCTCTAGTAACAACAATATTAAACATAAGGAGAAAAACTTAGAAGCTTCGAGTAAGATGACGTCAACAATATTAAAGAAAACAGAGTTATGTAACGAAACTTGTCACAACTATAATTAAATACTAAATCACTAAATAAACTGAATAGTAACTCTTAAACTACACAGTCTTCTATGACCAACATCATAATTCTGCACCGTCACAGTATCAACTAGAATTTTGATTACTCAGTAACAATACTTGAGTAAGGAAGCATATTATGCTAATATAATATTAAGCTGGCAAACAACGATTTGTAAGCATAATGAAGTGATAAAGAATTTTTGGGAGAACATACTACATGTTTCGACAGAACATTGGTCTGTCTGACACCTGAAGAAGACAGACCAATATTCAGTCAAAACATGTAGATGTTCCCCCCAAAATTAATCACGTCATTATGGTTATAAAACATTGTTTGCCAACTTTTTATGAGTAACAATAAGCAACCAAAATTCTGTTTGTTTGGTAACAATAGCCAACCAGGATTATGTTTATCCGGTAATAGCAGCCAATTAAGATTATCGTAATAATGGTTCACCAGGATTCAACAGCTTAGTAACAATAACTAATCAGGATTCTGTATGTTTGGTAACAGAAGCCAACTAGGATTCTTATAATAAACAATATCCGACCAGGATTGTGTATACTTGTTAATAATAGCCAGCTAGGATTCTATATACTTTGTAACACTAACATCATATCAAATAAAAATACCAAAAGTTAATCCCATTAATTATTTGGATTATTCACCTGTATATACAAGAGCTATGACTATGAAAAGTATACCACCCTCTGTCCCAAACATTAACTGTCTGGATTTAGTGTAAGAATTATAAAACTCTCTCTCTCTTCTGCAATAAATATAATTCTACTATCCCATCACATCATAGAACACTTTTATATGATATGAAATGTGAAACTGCATTCTATAACTTCCATATTATCAAACTATGCTTTACTAATATTCTATTATACCTAACCTTAGACATGTCACACTACGTTATTCTGAATCTGACAAGTCATTCACATACATGCTGACAGATCAAAAACTTGATGATTTGGTAGAACAAAAATAAATTATTATTATTCACTCGAATCAAGTTTTAAAACAAAACAGCATTTAAACTAAATTAGCAATTTAAATATAAATAATCACAGTTCTAACAAGAAACAGTTTAACTTAAAATTTATACAGACGTACATATAACAAATCCTAGAGTCTACTCGTTCTCTTGAATACTAAACCTAAACATAAGTCTAAACGTTAAAATAGTAACCGATAATCAGCCCTCCAATAGGCTCAGCAGAAGGTCTAAAGACTTGTAACGCTAAAAACCGATATCCCATTGTGTGGCTTTCTGCTTAACAAACAAATCAACAAAAGCCCGTCATTGTTTTACTTAGAAACGTGACTGATACTAACTCTCTTTAAATTTCTTTCTAACTTTCTTAGTTTCTATGATATTTCTAATTATGTTAGCGTTAATCACTTCCCTATAGATCTTAATAACAAATATATATATATACTACATCAACAGATAGTTTTATTACAAAACAATATAAAACTTTTTGTAACTTACGAAAATGACTCGTTTATAAAATAAATACAACACGCTACTACAAAAACAATAATAAACTATATTACCCACTGAAAAGAGAGACACTTTTATAACAATCAGTCATTATATTAAGACTATTTTGAATACATAAATCATCAAGTCACGTGACAACCGCAGTGGATATATAGTTGTAATGGAACAGAATGTATCAGAACTATATTTTGATATTACTTGGCGTTTTCTAGGTAGTTTAATGCCACAGAAAATTGATCGCTTTTAAATTGAGAAAGGTATGTTACAACCTTTTTCAATGCAAAATATTCATACACTCAAATCATATAGGTTTGTTCATATCGGAAATTTAGAATTTCCAAAATAAGGATCACATTTGTATGTAATATCAATGGAAAACAAAGAAATGTGAATCAACAAGGGATACCAGGATCATCGAGAAAGTGACTTACAAAAAGTTCTGCTCCAGCTGTGGTAACCAAACTGCGAAGTCTTGCAAGAGAGAATCCACAAACACAAAGACAAGTGTTAAAAGCAGTCTACGTGCCCCAGACAACAGTACACAGCATAATCAAGAAGGATCTCCGTTTGAAAATGAGCTCAACAGAGTATAGGTTCACCAAGATAAGGATTCAAGTTATGTTTTCCATTCAACTATCCCATACTTCAAGTAGTTGGAGGATGAAATGATAATTAATGCTATTCCATACGAAGCTACACCTCTCAATCGCTGTCCACAGCTCGCTCCTATGTATTTCTGTATTATCAGAATGTTGAAATGGGCATTGGAAACCGTCGTCTATGTATACTAATTGGATTGAAGAAAGCATGTAGGAAGGTAAGGTGTGCTTTGCACATGACATTCTTATAATTGAGCTCTTTGTTATGGAACTATGCTGCAAGGCTATTATTGTTAAGATCAACAGTCTGTAGATAGTGCATGACTGGATGTAGCGACATGGACTGTAACGACGTTGTGAGGCTCCAAAACGGTTTATATATAATGTATTTAATCACTGTATATCCCTAGAAAAATTATTTAAAAAAACAATAGAGGAAAATATTTTTATGTTTTCATTGTATCTTAATGATGATAGTACATAGTACATTTAGCGACATAAAGAGAGCTAAGCATCTGTGGTATAGAAATGGGAATTAATACTACAAGAGACAGAGTTTTAAATTTCGCCGTAAAACTGCGTATTGTTAGTAAGCTATTAATCATCAACTGTTACATAGCTATTTATAAAACTGAACACGTAATGTATGCTAAAATCGTGCAATACCAGTTATTTATGTTAGTTTACCCTTTCTTTTAACATGTATTTTTCCAATTTTTGTATCAAGAACGTTCTTGTGTTTTATGAGTGCGTGACACTTCTATTGTGTCCAAACATATAGATACAGTTAATTAATGAGTAGTGGGCAAAGTGCGCTCTCTGAAAATCTCCATTTCAATAAATAGGAAGCAATTCGATTCTATATTCTCCACTGTACTAAGATTGAACATTTGTGTAACATTTAAATATTCTTTGATTTTAGATCTTGTCGTGCTTTCAAATTTTAAGTCATATTTCGAGCAGAGGAAACAAACCAAAGTAAAATAATTTATTCATAAAAATTGATCGTTATATTTACAGATTTAAAATAGAAGCAAGGGGTACTAGAGTGGTATATTGAAACACGTGAAAGCCAGATGTCTTAACCATTACGCTAATTCAGGTTCAAAACACTTTTTGTGACGACTGTAATTTGTTTTACCTTGAGAAACTTGGGTTAGAGAGTATTACTCTCTGAGTATCAAGTGATGCACACTTAAATTATTCCATGAAGGAATGTACTCTCAAACACAGGATCAAAAGTGAATTTTTAATCTATTTGCAAAAATATGTAAAAACCTATATTGATTACGTACTGTTGAGTTATATCGAAATGGACGCACGTAGTGAGGCTTAGTTTTTCTCTATCATTACACCCCTTCTTCTCCCAGTGGGACAGCGGCAAGTTTATGGACTTACAATCAGGAGTTCTCTTCCCCGCGGTGAACAAAGTGCATACAGCCAACTGTGTAGCTTTTCGGGTAAATAATAAAAAACACGAAACGAACCCTCTCTTCTCAAGGAGCATATTTTGCAAGTTTGGATTTGTTAACAGGAAAAATAAAATAATTAAAAATATTCCGAAATGAAATTTTTTCTGTTTGGTTGTAGATAAGCACAATGTTACACGATAGGCTATCTGTGCTGTGCCCATCACGAGTATCGAAACTCGTTTTTTAGCGTTATAAGCCTTCAGACTTACTGCTGTGTCACTGGAGGGCAAAATTATTCGGAAAGCAACTTAACCAAAAAATTTAAAAGCACAGACAACATATTTTCATTATATTGGAATTAAAACAATAATTATTAAGAGTAATTATGGAAAGAACTACATATTCAAGACGATTATATCTTTAAAAAAATAGTTTTACTATATATAGAAACTAAATTTCACTGTATGCGTATTGAGGATCTTAAATTTTATTCAGAAAGGTTTGGAGGTTTCAAAGAGATTGGAGTGTCAAACATTTCTACAAAAATCAATATGCTTATTGTCCATTTTAATCAGTATCATGAACCACGATAGTGGTTTATAATAGGAATTACATAAAACCCTAATAGAACTTTCGGGCAAAAAGCACTTTAAACAGTAAAGATTGAGTTCAAATAACACTTTAAAACTTTTACTATTGACTGCTAAGGTTATATAAATGTAAAAATGCACAAACAATTATGCATATTAGGCTTATATGGAAAAGAAAATCCGCTTAAAATGACCTGTTTATAATTCTTCTTACAGTTTGTTCTAGTATTCGTATCTCATTGAAAAAAAATTTGAAAAAATTGAACATTTTCTAAAAAATGATTTTACTGGGAATTACTGCAAGGGAAAAGTGTTCGGATTGTGCTGATATAAGCTGTAATGTTTTTATACATTAAAAGTGCTACCCTTTATTGAATAGTTTTTTTAAGAACTCCGTTTTCTAATATTGTATTTACAAATTACATCAATAAAGATATAAGCAAACCCTCACGTACAGTCTTAGTGAAAGTCGTGTTCTTGTCGTGAGATTACTTTAAGTTAAAATTGTGTTCTATGATAAAAAAAATTGTTGTTGCACATACCGTAGTAATTTTTCTAATTGTTTAAATCTTGAATACCCAAAGTGAGAAATTTTCATGGATTTGTGTTTGTATTGCTACTCCATAGATGGCGCCACAATGTATTTATTATTTCTGTCACATACCAGATAAATAAATATATACACGCTACATCCATTATAGTAACATTATTATTCTCTTGACAGCCTACAACAAAAACGTCTTGCTATATTGCACCAAACCTTTTGTAGAATACTAAATAAGGTACTGCGAATGTCGTAAGAGTATTGAAAAGTCGATTTATTTCTTCTATATTTTACATAAGCTAAAAAACATCACAATTCTAGTGTAAACGATGTTATCATTACCCTTTGAAGTTAGCTTTATTATAAATATTTGAAGTTCCTTTAAAAAACTGAAGTACAAGGTGAAACATAAATTCCAGTAATAGACGAACATTAGATGACTATAACATGTAGATACTCAATGATTTGTACACTATACAATCGGTATCTTTAGGGAGATAACCTCTATATTATGTACGAAGTGAAGGAGTAAAAAATAAAATCAATATACGTAATATTAAATTTTATTACACACATTCCTAGAATGATTATCTTAAAAGACACAAAAATTTATTTAAAGGATGTCTTGTGTTTTTGTGTTTGTAGTTAAGCATAAACTAAGTTTGTAGTTAAGGCTATTGTTCTCTGCCCACCATGAGTATCGAAACCCCGTTTCTAGCGTTGTAAATCTACAGACATTTTATACGCGCTTAGTGGGAGTTGTGTCTTAGTCTATGCATATATATCCCCATTGCTGTGCATTATATATAGAGAATTTAGTTACACAGAAGCTATAAATGGTCACTATATTCTCAAACACATTTCCGTGACAATTTCCAGCTGTAGCTTAATATTTTACATCTCGAAATAATGCGATCAAATAGTCAATAGTTACAATACTCAATAGTCAGAAGTTACGAACAAATGCAACTATTGATAAAATACCGTTACTATAAGAAACAAGAAAATTGAACTTCAGTTAGATAAGATATTTTTAGCTCAAACATACATCCCCCCCTCCCCCAGTGGCACAGCAGAATGTCTGCAATCTTACAACGCTATATACCGGGTTTCGATAACTCATTGTGTAACTTTGTGCTGAACTTCAAATAAACAAATCATACATACATACATACATACAATTTGTGAAATCAAATATTATTGGTTTGTGTGTTGTTAGTAATATAAAAGCGCACTACACTTGTTGTCCACTTGGGTTTATTAATTTCTGTATTATATCCTAGTAATAAATGTAACCCTGGAATTACCAACAGGGTCTATATAAACCCCATCAGATTTATAGATTGATTGTTGTAAATTATTTATTCACCAAATTGCTTGTTGGTCAGGATTTTTAATAACATATGAGTCACAGAAATACTGTCACTATTGAAATTAATTCCATTGATTATTGATGGCATCTACTCTGTATCTTATATGGAAAATGTGTGATATCTCCTATTTGTTTCGGTTAGATATTTACACCGACTGTTGCAACAGGCAAAACCATAAAATTACTTAATATGATGTAATTCGTGGCCCCGAACAATAGTGAACGGTATAAAAACAGGTCAGGACCGGCATGGCCAGGTGGTTAGGGCACTCGTCTCGCAATCTGCGGGTCGCGGGTTCGAATCCCCGTCACACCAAACATGCTCGCCCTTTCAGCCGTGGGGATGTTATAATGTGACGGTTAATCCCACTATTCGTTGGTAAAAGAGTAGCCAAAGAGTTGGCGGTGGGTGGTGATGACTAGCTGCCTTCCCTCTAGTCTTACACTGCTAAATTAGGGACGGCTAGTGCAGATAGTCCCCGTGAAGCTTTGCGCGAAATTCAAAACAAACAAACAAACAAACAAAAACAGGCAGTAAGTTGGGGGTTAAAAATATTTCTGAATCAAATAAATAAACTTATGAGGTTATGTTTACAAGTAAAAACAAACAATATCGCAAGTCACAAAACAAGAACCCTGATAACTGAGCGCCTTTGGAAAGTAAGTTTTTCTACTTCAGGAACGAATTAGGAAGGAGGTCAATTTTGAAAATAAAACGAAACTCAATACTCAAAAACGATTTATAATTAATTCATATATAACACTGAATAATGATATAATCCACATATGACTCTGTAGAATGATATAATAAAATGTTTAACATGTTTTCAAAAGCTCTGATTGAAAATAGACTCAAAGTACTCTGTATTATAAATAGTCTCAAAGTAGTCTCCATTGGAGAAATTGCGTTCGTCTCATATACCATCTGCCACAAATCACTTCAGACTAGGTGGATTGTCTCTTACAAACAACTATCGCTGATGTATTGATAAATAAAGAGACAGACGCTCCCTTGGGATATATTATTGGAAGAGTCTGGTTTTGAGATTATACAAGCTCACGTTATAGTTGTTAGCAGACGACTACAGGAGAACCTGGCGCCAAGTGAACGCTTGTCTAGGACGCGTGAGTCATGCATCAGTAGCATCGAGACCGTAGTGATAGCAAGAAGACGGGAGAATCAACACCCAGGTACAGTGCCACGCAAAACTAGCACAATTCCTCTGACTTTTCAACACGTGCTAGGCTTGCAGGCACTTTGAACGAAAACAGAAGTATCAAGACCATTCAATAAGATTAGTGCTTCAAAACGTTAAACCTAGTTATACATATATAAAAAGACAAAACACCAACAATGCAAAGTAAGACATCTTACCTTTATTTCACTGGAGAACTGGTTATTGAACGAACTGTCCTTAACCTCGTCATTGTATGGAGCCTCGTCCAAGCTGCGTCAGCAAACGGGAAAGTTGGTCTCACAGAATTTCAAGGTGAGAGAAATTTCTTAAGTTTTTCCTCCTTGTAAAATGCGAAACGTGTTTAAGATAACAGAAATTTTCTCGGCTTTCCTAGTTAGATGGTGGTCTTTCAATATATATATTTAATCGTTAGTGTTTACTATTTTTATTTACATATACATAAATATTCAAAGCGTCACCAGGTTTGAATTAGCGTTTGATTTTATTCTGGTTTGTAATTGGTTAGTAGCGCTTTCGCAGCTTTAAAACTACTCTTCAGCCAGTGGTTTTTCTTATAGTGTTAGATGTACAGAAGGCAATAATATATATATATATTTGTGTATATGTATATATATATATATATATATTCCATACAGTACGTTAGATTCGTAGAGATGTTACATAAACATGCGTGGAGTGGTGTATGAATAAAAGAAATTACATAAGTTTTTAAAATAAAGTAATTTATGTCAAATTTTTATCCTAAATTGATCAATAATTTTGGTCAATATGTTACACAGAATTCGCTTCATTAATCGATCAGTACTTCTAATCAGTTTGTTACACATAATTCACTTCATTAATCGATCAATACTTCTAATCAGTTTGTTACACATAATTCACTTCATTAATCGATCAATACTTCTAATCAGTTTGTTACACATAATTCGCTTCATTAATCGATCAATACTTCTAATCAGTTTGTTACACATAATTCACTTCATTAATCGATCAATACTTCTAATCAGTTTGTTACACATAATTCGCTTCATTAATCGATCAGTACTTCTAATCAGTTTGTTACACATAATTCGCTTCATTAATTGATCAATACTTCTAATCAGTTTGTTACACATAATTCACTTCATTAATCGATCAATACTTCTAATCAGTTTGTTACACATAATTCGCTTCATTAATTGATCAATACTTCTAATCTGTTTGTTACACAGAATTCGCTTCATTTTCGGCTTTGATCTATACAGCCTGATTGTCGTCAGAAGTTATTTTGTGGGAAGAGTGGTGATATTATGAAAACGTGTTTACCAATTTTGGGTTGATAAAAAAGGTTAAATCAAATATTTTAAATCTCTGATCAGAACTTGCGGAAATGTAGAACCCTTATAATACAAACAGCAGTTTCATATTATATTTCATTCTACTGAACAATATCGTAGCCATTTTACTGGACTACTGTGACGAAAGTCAAGTGTGTACCCATACATATATACATTTCAAGGCCTCGTGGCTGATAAGACTGATCTATTGAATGACGCTTACAAATTCTAGTTGGGTATGATTTTGAATAGCGTAAAAAAATCATGCCCCACTGTCTCTTACAGTTACATCGGTCATCTATGCCATGTAAAGATAGGTAAACGCTTCATGAAAACATTAGAGACATTAGGCACGATTTTTACACGATATCCCAAAAGATAAAACTTTAAGTTATTCTGGAGAAAATCCTCTCTTTTTTTTTACCTATGACAGGTGATATTTGTTTTCTTTATATATTTTCTTACTACAGAAATAAATTGTATGTTTTGTTTTTGTATTTGTTGTTAATCAATACTCGTTCCATACAATTATACTCATTCGTACGTGATAATTTACACTTCGTCGTCAAGAAGTTTCAGACATGTGTTGTTGTTTTTCTCAAAACGAACAAGTATACAAATAATTCTATTGTGATTTATTATTATTATTTTTTGTTTAAGAGCAAGGCCATATTGGGTTATCTACCATGTCCACCTCGAGGAATCGGACCTCTGATTTTAACGTTGTAAGTTGCGTAAATTTACGGCTGTCCCACCGGAAGACTGTAATTGTTTGAACACATTATAATGTTTATAGTTTAAAAAACTGTAATTTTAAAATCTAGGTTAAATTTTCACTATAACGATAGAAATATATATGTATATATACATATAGATAGATAGATACTTACAGACAGATAAACACCCATTGTACTAATGTAGGAGGCGTCCAAAATACTCTAAAATAATGACTTGTCATAATTAACCCTAAATGGTAACACGATACTTGGAAACGCATAGGATCAAACTAGATAAGCCTCAATTAGGTGTATTCATATTGATCTGTAATGCCATCAGTATTTACTTTAATGAGAAATATTCTATCGTTATTACTCTGTGAAAAAGAGATGACGTCGCCCTCGAACGCAGGACTTACGTGCGAACAAACTGTCACTACTAAAAATATGTATACCTTTACTGTGTTCTGTGTAAGTGAATTTTCATAGAAATGTCTGGTGAACGACCTCTTATTGGCATTGTTTAGGCCTAACTTTCGTTTTTCCATATCTCACCAGCTTGCAGCTAAAAACCTGTTTGTAAATATAATGTTAGTCACAGTTGGTGCTCTTTGTAGAAACAGTTTGTCTGTCATATAATTTGTTCGCAAGACCAAGCTACACGAACCTAACTAAAATAACTAAAACTTATGATATGTTGGGCCTTCAACTTCCAGCTAAACACCACAATACTTAAACTGTTCAATTTTCTATCTTCTTTATAATTCCCTTGGTTAAATTTTTCTTTGGAAATTAAATACCTATAGTCTGCTCGCAAGATTTATTGGAACATTTAGTTTTATTTGTTTGGGATGAATACAAAAATTATCTACATACTGATGTGAGTTTGCAAAAAAGGATAAGTTATTTCCTTTTTTTTTCGAAGCTAAACTCAATCTCTTATTTATCAAATAGCTCCCCAGTGGCACAGCGGTATGTCTGAGGACTTACAACGCTATAAATCGGGTTTCCATACCCGTGGTGGGCAGAGCACAGATAGCCCATTGTGTAGCTTTGTGCTTAACTACAAACTAACAAACAAACAAATTTATCAAATAAGAAATCCCAACAAATATATTAAGATCTTGGATATCTTGTCATACCACAAAACACTTGTCTAGAAACCATTTCCATATCTTTTTACGTAAACTACAAGATTCTCTTCAAAATAATTAAGTAATATTTTAAATAATGGTACTTCAAAAAATTCCATAGTGATATTTGTATTAGTAACATTTGTACCCATTGCTGTAACAGACTTGTTGGAAAAAGTTTTCCTCATGAGTAAAGAAGCAAAAAGAAAAACAATTATTAAGTCTAGATCTAATCCTCTTAAAATAAAACTTTACTAAAACTGGGATTTATTCATTCTTCGTACTGATAAAAAAATCGACATCTTTAAGTCCATAATCATGTTTAATACTTGGATATAGAGTTACTAAATCAAAGAAAAAATAAAATAAAAGTCTTATTTTCGTGTAATTTTATGGCAGTTTTTTCAGCAAATCCAAAACCATACCTAATAACACTCGGAATATGAGATAAGAAAAAAGTCTTAATAGTATGGTCCAAAAAGTCACTTAAATGTTCTGTAATTTTTCGATTACCTCCTACAATCAGTTTTCCCGATGTCAGATATACACCACTGTACATTTTAAATTTAATTCGAGAGTATTATTTAGCGTATATAGTGCGAGCGTTAAAGTAAGTTAATAAAAGTAAGACAAAGTTAGCGAGATACATCTAGACTGTGTTTGTAAGCTTAGCTACAAAGAATGTATAGTAGCGACTTTTAAAGTGTAATAATCGCAGATAGTATTGTAATAACAGAGTAGAATGTAATGGTCTAAATTGAACACGCCGCTACAGTCATGGTTCAACAACAAAAACATAATTTATTCACAATAACAACACTTAGAAATATATAAATTTATTACCAACAAGTCACACACACACCTACTGTAAAGAATCCTACCCACACATACGTAAAAACCTGACATCCGAAATATGAGGAGGTTTTCAAATATGGATACATTCATGTTTTGTTTTCAATAATACTTAATTACTTTCTTGACCAATTACCTGTAGTTCAAGACTTATTTCTTTTATTGTATCTAAACCTGATTTTCCTTTTACTATGGATTCACATTTATTAGAAACACTGGAAAAAATATTCTTTAAAATCTTAATTTCCTAGTAAATTCATACATATCATCTGTCAGTTGTATTTTATTGGGCTTATTTATGTGAGTAAACGTTAATCATTTTGTTACTAATCAGATTTCTTTTACTTCCAAATATTTTATGTTAAATTAATAATATTCAAAAGTTACTTACTGAGTCTTATTATCAAGTTACAGGCTTGCGATACTAAAAACCGGGTTTCGATACCTGTGGTAGGCAGAGCATAGGTAGCACTTTATGTATCTTTGAGTTTAACTACAACTAAACCTGGTTATAGAAAGATATTTTTAACTATCATTTTTTTTCTTCAAGTAATGGATTTTTCATAAAATCTCTGTCTTTCTTCATGCCACATGTTCTCCTTCCTATTAACTTTTCTCTGTGTCAATCTTTCATTTTTATGTCCTACTGGATTCCATCTAGTTTTATTTGTATCTTTCATTTTCTTCACCGTTTTTTGTTTGTTTGAAGTGTAGCAAAAACTACATTCTCATCTTGAGAATGTTTCCCTCCATTTATAACAATTCTCCTTTCAATTTTTCTTCCTCTCTCTAGATCTTTTTTATCTTTCTCTAATTGTTCTGTAAACCATATTTCGTTTTGTCTCCATTTTTTTACTACTTCTCTCTTCCATTTTACTCGTGTCATTCCAATATATCGCCAATGCCTCAAAAATGTCTTATTTTCTGTCTTTTCGTTAAATACATTTCACATTTTTACAAATTTCGCCATTTGATTTTTCATTCTAATTTCCCGAACTTTACTTTCAATTCTCAACCTATCCTCTCCTAGTCTTTTTCTAACTCGTTTTTGTCAAGCTTTATATGAACAGAGGCCTTTTACAGTAGGTGTCTGTGACTTTTTGGCGATAAATTCGAACAATAAACGGACAGTTCACAACCTATTTGTTTTAAAATATATATTCAAAACAAGTGAAATGTATGCACAAGAATTCTTTATATTATTGGTTACCACAATCGTATCCAGAGCTTTAAATAATTCTCTTTTCTTGTCAAAATTCCACACAGGCTAGTTCAGTTACTTTAGAATCCAATTGTCAAAACGTATTATTTTTCTCTGTTTCTTATTGCACAATCTGCGATAGATTCACTTACGTTACCCTGTAAGCTACCACAGTTGTATCAAGAATTTTAAATAATTGTATTCTTTTCGTCAAAGTCCACACAGGCGGGTTCAATTACTCTAGAACACCCTTTGACAAGACAAATTCTTCTTCTTATCTCTGTTAAACTCATTTTAAAATATTGCCCGTTTAGGCTAAACTAACAATCACGCAGTCTAACTTCACTTTTTTTTTTTGACTGAACTTCTCTTATCCTGCGTTCACTTGGTCGCCTATATATATATGTGTGTGTGTGTGTGTGTGTTGCCCAACTGAGGCCTAGAAGTTTCTCAAACTACGAGACGCTATTATGTAACAAAACTCAGTAAAGGCAACGAGAAAAATATAGAAGGTTTGAGTAATGTGACGTCAAGTTACAGCAATTGAACTACACACAAAACGTACGACTCTTACCGAGTTATGTAACGAAATTTGATATAACTATCACCTTTAAGATAATTAACTTTAACACTCTTGTTACGAAAACTAAATAATCATTAAATATTAGATCACTAAATGAACTAAGTAATAACTCTTACACTAAACAGTCTTGTATATCCACAATGTTTCTTTATTGAAAAGTATTAATGGGGGATTCCATTGAATTGCATTATTACATAATTTACCTATGTTTTCGGCTGTTAAACTTCTCCAAAATGCTAATTTTTTATTCTTTAGAAGATCGCATTTATTTTTGCTTAAACCATGTAATATAATGGCAGAGTGGTTTTTTATTTTCAATTACTCTTTTCTGGAGATTCTAGTTTCTTACCGAGAATCTGTTTTTTTTTGTTGTTGTTTTTCTTTGTCCGAGTCTCTTCCAAAAAAATATTTAATATTTGTTGTTTTTTTACAACAACTTTTGTTCATGATTCCATCACTTATTCTTCCTTTTGCATTCTCTAAGAAATTTTCTGTTCCTGTTTATTCTTAAGCACAAAGCTACACAATGGGCTATCTGTACTATGCCCACTACGGGTATTGAAACCCGCGTTTTAGCGTTATAAGCTTTAAGACTTGCCGCTGAGCCACTGGGGCTAATAAATCCTCAAGTATATATTCTCTTTTATTATTGAATCCTTACATGAATTGTTTTCTTTACTTTTTCGAGGCGTTTTCTCAACTAATCCTATCTACAAATATGGTACAAACTATTGTCTAATAAACGACGTGAAGATTTGAATAACATGTGTAACATACCGAATCGTTAAAATAGAAAACAGTAAAAGAGTGAACAGATATTGGCGTCATTACCAAATATTTCGCTTTTAAAATAACATGTATACATATTAGATGGTATTAGAATGCAATCCATTTAAAGTGCCCGGGTAGAGTTCAAAATGTCACGACCTTTTACAGTGTTACATTCAAAATTTAATTAAACAACTTTATTATCAACATATTTCAGTAAACTTGGCATATAAACCTAGTTTATACTTGAATTTTTTCTATTATTTAAATTTTAGTCTCTTAATTTCTAAAGGAAATATTTAAATAAATTATCAGACTTCATTATTTTGTATCACGTGGCAGTTCTCTCCAAGTTGCCCATTTGAGATGTTCTTTTAAGTTCTTCTCTCCAAGTTGCCCATTTGAGATGTTCTTTTAAGTTCTTCTCTCCAAGTTGCCCATTTGAGATGTTCTTTTAAGTTCTTCTCTCCAAGTTGCCCATTTGAGATGTTCTTTTAAGTTCTTCTCTCCAAGTTGCCCATTCGAGATGTTCTTTTAGACCTATATGATCTTTTAAGTTTCCCCCGAATTACAAACTTATAGTATACATATTTCCGAGGTAAAATGTAAACTTATAGCCTCTAACCTTCTTGTTTCATTGAGATATGTGAAATAAAGTTGAATTTACACACTACGACCGACATATCACATCCCGTCTTTCAAACATACCACTAGTTCTTTCTGATAGTTGCTATTGGATTATTCCAAACCAATAGAAAGAGAATATTGTAATTTATTTGGACAGTTTTGAAAAATTCTCTATCAGTTTCATTGTTTGCCAGTGTTTGAGCTCTGGTGGACTAGCTGTTTGAATTATTTAATTCATTTATAACTTAGTTAGAAAACCAATTAAATTGTAATAGTTCTAGGACATCTTATTTTTTGTGCATGACAATATTTATATTCTAAATTACATATTTGAACTTATAAAAATAATTTGTGAGACATCAAAGTCCTTAAAAATTAGTCGTATTCCCTCTTATTCAAATGGACTGAGCCCGTATGTAGTTAGTGTTAGGGTAGAGAAAATAACAGATCAGATGTAAAGTTTTACTGAATCAAAACTTTTGATATTAATCAAGGAGGTTTATAGAAGCTATGCAAATGAAATATGAAAATTTTGAGATGAAGAATGTATTTTTATTCTTTAACATGAAAATGACTTTGCATTCGTAAATTCAGAGACAGATCTTTAGTAAAAATACTTTATTAAAATATCTGATTTTTTATGTACATAGACTTATGATGTTTTTCTAATAGCTTGCCAAATTCCGCAAAAATGCACTGAGTAAAATCAGAGTTATAGTATATACGGTTTCATATTTACGTGGTGGATACAACTTTACAAGGTTGGTCAAAATGACCAAGCCCATATACAAAGAGTACAGTTAGCTTTTAAAAGATCGTGCGCGTACTAAATGGTATTATAATTCATTACATCTGAAGTGATTACGTTTAAACGTGATTTAAGTTACAATTAAATGGATTTTTGAAACCAAACAAAGTATTTCTCGTACTTTGAATTTAGCCAACCAAGATGCGAGCTGGAGGCGACTTAACTTCTGATAATACTGTTTCTGTAAGTCTCCCCAAAAGCATCTACCCAATATTAGGTTTCTGTGGATGTAAATACTCTCCAACTTGATAGGATTGCCTATATTTCCCACTTTAAAAATTTTATTTGTTGGTACTTCCTTGAATTCCATGATAACCCATAAGACATTTTATGATGTCTTCTCGTTCTGTAATTGACGTATCATAAATTCTGTGGTGTTCTGCTTCCATTTTTCCACCTGCCATATTTAACAAGGCAGTGAAGTAGGTTTATTTAGTAACACTAGATGGGCCTTTCTATGTTTCGAATAATTTATGTGATATATTATTATTAACATCTGAAAAGTTTCAAAATATCTTTTGTTTTATCTAAAAATAAAAATTGAATAAGAAATAAAACAAGCCAGGAAATTCGTCTTTTATATTGGGTATACATTTCAAGCAAGTCCCAAACTTCTGAGTGAATCGTATTTTTTCATTTCCTTTAATCTTAACCTTAAAATCATACATTTGATTTGTATTCAGTAGTAATTTATCTATTACAAGAAACTGTGATAATCAATGCTACTAAAGAGTAGATTTTAGAATACTTGGGAATACAGACATGATTTTGACCCATTCTCCTGTAAAAAAAGTCATCACAAGACATTCAGTATTGTGGTACTGTCTCTTATTGTGTAATATAAGGTCTAGACCAGACGTTTACAAGCTTTATAAGCTCGAGACCAGACGTTTACAAGTTTATTGGCTTTATAAGCTCTAAACTAGAAATTTACAAAGTTACTGGCTTTATATAAGCTCTAAATTAGACGTTTACAAGTTTATTGACCTTATAAACTCTAGACTAGACATTTACAAAGTTACTGGCTTTATAAGCTCTAGACCAGACATTTACAAAGTTACTGGCTTTATATAAGCTCTGAGTTAGACGTTTACAAGTTTATTGACCTTATAAGCTCTAGACTAGACATTTACAAAGTTACTGGCTTTATAAGCTCTAAACTAGACGTTTACAAGTTTATTGACCTTATAAGCTCTAGACTAGACATTTACAAAGTTATTGGCTTTATATAAGCTCTAAACTAGACGTTTACAAGTTTATTGACCTTATAAGCTCTAGACTAAACATTTACAAAGTTACTGGCTTTATAAGCTCTAGACTAGACATTTACAAAATTCTTGGCTTTATATAAGCTCTAAACTAGACGTTTACAAGTTTATTGACCTTATAAGCTCTAGACTAGACATTTACAAAGTTATTGGCTTTATATAAGCTCTAAACTAGACGTTTACAAGTTTATTTGATTCGAAAGTCTATTCCTTGTGTCTGAGACTTTTGTAGAAAAATAATTTGTTTAGAGACGTCACAAGTCCAGTTTGACACATGCCGAGGTTTCTGCGACGTTTGACAATGTAATGCTCCAGCTCTTCCTATTATCTAACGAGTCTGTAGTGTCCACTCGTAGGAGGGTTAGGAACAGATTAGATTTCTGTGACAGAGATATATAACTTCCTGTTTTAATGCGTTAATGAAACTTGAGTGATTCCCGGCCCAGATGTTGTGTACAATACAAAGTGTATATGGCGACAGTTTGTTTGTTTCTTTTAGAGCAACGCTACATTGAATTATCTGTTGTGTAAGACCGTAAATTTAACGCTGTCCAACCGGAGGACAAAGGGCAACGGAGAGATGTCCTTTATTGTTCTTGCTATAATTTGCACTTATAAGTGCATATCACGGAAAAGACATAAGTGCATGAGCATTTGGCGTGTGTGGCAAAAACATTTTGTCATATATGTGTAGCAGCATATTGAGTACATATATGGGTGTAATAGATATGTTGACCAGTTTTAAATATATACCTGTTTGTGTGTGTTCTCTTAATCATTTTGCAAGTGAAGTTTTTTGTTTGTATTCTCTATTTATTACAAAAATACTGAAGCTATTTTGAGCTACTGACCAGATGGAAGGCAGCCACCTACGCTAAGCGATTAATTGTTATTCTTATAAAGCACTCACAACTTAGAATGTAGGTAATTTTTTTGTGGTACCGCACGGATTCGAATTCTGCTTACTAGCAACGAAGTCAGGGTGTGCTGTTCTCCATCCCAGTATGGTGATCGAATGAACAAGCAATACCCTATAATTTAATTGTAAACTCCTACCCATGAAATGTCTCTCGGTGAAAGCGATATTGTATTTCACCATAGTGGTTAGAATTACACTTTAACTCACGTGTTAAGCCTTGCTAGTATATACTTTGTCATGTTTATTAGCTGTAAAATAAAACGCCTTTGTGAACTGCAGCAAACAAAATCTCCAACCTTTCTTTCCCGAAAATCAAGTGGATACATAGTGCGGAAAGATGTGAGAATATGCATGATTATATATCTGAGCCAACGACTATAGCGGTGCCTAGTTGTCTACTCTGCACATTAACCATCCCTCTTCACTTCAACCATACCACCTGGCGCCGAGATAAGGTTGTTTCCATGACAACCGACCGTTAACGATGACTCGAATGTATATGGATGACGCTGTTATTATAGTATAATATGTTTCAAAAGTAGGAACAACAGTCCTTTAATAAATATAGTTACTTCCCGTCATATAAACTGTAAAGCAATAGTTACTTCCCGACATATAAACTGTAAAGCAATGGATAACAATCATACAACTGCAAACTGTCTACTTCCGTTTTTTGTTTTGGACATAGGTAAACAATTAGAAGTGCTGAGGTTAATGACACTTTATGAAAATGATGTTCCAGATCATGTGTCGCCCTTGGAACAACTTCCTCCATCGAGTGTACTCGGTTTGATGATTGTAGTTACGCGCTACTGCTTGGTTTGGTTTGGTTTGGTTTGAATTTCGCGCAAAGCTACTCGAGGGCTATCTGCGCTAGCCGTCCCTAATTTAGCATTGATACACTATAGGAAAAGAAGCTAGTCAGCATCATCCACCGCCAACTCTTGGGCTAGTATTTTACCAAAAAACAGTGGGCTTGACCATCATATCATAATGGCCCTACAGCTGAAAGGGCGAGCGTGTTCGGTGACGGGGTTTCAAACCCGTGACTCTCAGATTGCGAGTCGAGGCTACCATGTCATCACTAATGCTTGAAACTGGAATTTACATTGTTACAAGCCTCTCGGATTTGTATCAGAATAAAGATCCTGATAACTTTTTACATGATAAGGTGGGCATTAACTTTCAAAAAGACATTTAAATAGGCTAGAACTACAAATGTCAGTTGGAGCTTTTTCTTTCGTTTGTAGCTAAGCACAAAGCAACACAATGGACTATCTGTGCTCTGCCCATTACGGGAATCGAAACCCGTATTCTAACGTTGTAAGTCTGAAGACATACCGCTGTGCCACTGGACGGCCAATTGGAGCTATATTGGGGACTTGACATGTGTGGTCCAATGGGTTTGTTGCGATGCCAGGTTCTTCATTTGGAGACTTGATATGAGTAGTACAATGGGTTTGTTGCAATATCAGTTTCCTCATTGGGGGATTTGATATGTGTGGTCTAGTTGGTTTGTTGCGATGTTAGTCTTCTCACTGGGAGACTTGACATGTGTGGTTCAATGGGTTTGCTGCGATTTCAGTTTCCTCCTCTGTCTTTTTCTTTCTTTTTATGAAAATAGCCATAGATATCGAAGTGTGGTTGGAATCTTTAGAATTTTTCACGTTTGAGCCTATGTCAATTTCAAATCATTGTTTACTCTACTGTTAATGGAACCGAGGGATATGCGCCCAGCTTCTCCAGATTAGTTTCTTATCCATAGCCTTAGTTTTATGAATGAGAGCTTTGCTACAAATTAGGTAAAGGTGTGGCTTTGGAGGTCACTGCTATCCAAAAGATTGTGCGTTTTCTCGTTTACATAAAAAAAAAACATTCAAAAGATCCGTTTTCGAAACACTTTATCCTTTGGTTTTACATGTTAAGTATCTTTGCTCTATGAATAATTCTCTTCGGAAAGGATTTTTATGGTCCTTCGTCCACTCGCTTTGAACTCATTCGGATAACGTGCGATTAACCCTCTATTAGCTTGTTAAATAACGAGAGAAAAACAGGTAAGCTGAATTCTATTTCTTCTCACTAGGGTTTGATGATAAAAAAATCGGGCCAAATTATGCAGGTGAAGTATTCATTGTTAGAATATGACTTGTATTACCAAGATGGTCTGGAATGGCTCGATTCGCAATCTGCAGGTCGCAGAATCGAAACCCATTTTCGAACATGATTGTCTTTTTCGGCCATAAGAGCATTATAATGTAATAGTCAATCTTACCATTTGTTGTTAAACTAGCTATCTTCCTAGTGAATTCAATATATATTTTATCTATAAAAAAACGTCCTTAGCGTACTCTTATGGAAAGACTAGATAACCAACAGACCTGTATTCTTTGATGAAGTATTCCTAATTTCGTTTGGCCAAATTTTGTTCTACATAATTTTTTTCTCTTCACTTAAGAAACAGGTTACCGATTTCGCATTATGTATATGTTTTATTAATTTAGATTAAAATTTTCTAGAAAACTTTGTTTGGGATTGTTCAAGTGTATTAACTTTTCATATAAATATAGACATAATATAATGCTAGTTTTCAATATACAGCGGACTCAAAATTTTCTTTTTTCACGGCAACTCCTATGAGGTTTTGAATTTCTACTGAGATTGAAGTTTTTGTTGTAAAAAACACGTGAGTATGAAGGTACCTCAAATGTTGTTCATGTGTTTGTATTCCAAGCATATGAAGTTTTAAAATACCTATTTTAAAGCATTGAATCAATAAAGAATAATTTCGTGCTAATCAGTGCAAAATCCCTAATTAAAATCATATTAGAAACCCATCGGCTTGGACTAAAAATATCTTTGAATTTTAGGTTTGTGATCAAAATATCTCTAAATATGATCAACTTGGGAAAAGTGATCAGGGTAAACCTAGGGGTGATGTAAAAACTATGTTCCCATTATGGTTAATTACCAGCCCCAGAAGCGTTTAGGTGAAAGGTTGTAACAGTCGGATATCAATCGTTGTCATGTGCATCTTACGAAAAGTGGGATTGACCGTCACATTATAACGCCCCATAGATGAAAGGGGCGAATATGTTCGGTGACGAAATTAGAACTCGCAACTTGAAGATCTCTTGTCTATCAACCACATTCTTTTTCTGCCACATCCAGTACCGACGAGATCTTTCGCCAATCAGGTTAAGAATGAGATTTAAAAAGTGACTGTTCACTTTTTCAAATCTCATTATTAACATAACGATGATCTAAGGTCGTCGAAACATTACTTGTTTTGTGTTTTTAAATAAAAATTTTAATATCCATATCAGCTGTCTCTACTATAGATTTATATAGATTTTAGTTGAGTGCAGAAAGCTTAATTTTATCTTTCCTTGTTTTAGTGTGTGTGATCGTTTGTTTGTTATGGATCTCGCGCAAAGCTACACGAGGGCTATCTGCGCTAGCCGTCCCTAATTTAGCAGTGTAAGACTAGAGGGAAGGCAGATAGTCATCACCACCCACCGCCAACTCTTGGGCTACTTTTTTACTAACGAATAGTGGGATTGACCGTCACAGTATAACGCCCCACGGCTGAAAGGGCGAGCATGTTTGGTGTGACGGGGATTCGAACCCAAGACCCACATATTGCGAGTCGAGCTCCCTAACCACTTGGCCATGCCGGGCCAATGTGTGTGATCGTATGCCATTATTTAGGAAATGTTTCTTGTTTTTTTTGCATTTTTTCGTAGATTAACAACTACGTAATTCACTTAAATACAGGAAGAAGATAAAGATAAAAAAATGAGACGAGAAATTTTTTAATAAACTGAATAAATTGCTTTTACGCTTAATTAATGTATTTCAATGAACGTTAAGTATATCAATTCATTTCGTTCCCCTTTTTTGAACAACTGATCCCATGTCATATTAATTTAAGTTACTTTTTAGGTCGGTTACCACTTACATCAATCATAATGTGAAGAGGCTTTAACATCCCCTAGAAAATAACAACCGGTGCACACTGTCGAAACATCGGGTGTAATTGTATATTTTCAATTAATGTGGAATGAAATAAGTGCCTTTATTAACTCGTTGCATCACCCCTCCCTTCCACCCCTCCAAAAAAAAATTACTTAATTTAGAAGTCATTAGTGCTTTTAAGACTAAAGCAATAAACCAGATTAAACTCAACCATTGGAAACCTAAAACCTTCAGAAATAATTTCCTCCTTGAAAACTTTCAGAGGACAGCGCAGTTCATCGTCACTCGCAGAAAATAGCTGCACTATCTGGATGTGTTCGCTTTACCGTCAGAACGATTGAGTTCCTATCTTTAGACGGAACTGTTTGATTCTTAGCACGCCTTGATTCTTATGAGAGGTGGAGACTATTGATTTTCCTTAAATTATATTCAACATTTCGTGCGGAGACGCTGTATATTTGACCATGCACCCTTACTTACTAAAAGACATTAATGAAAAAACGCAAGTATTTGAGAAACAAATATTAATAATGTGATTGTATGAACCTCAGATAAACTCCTCATCCCGCCCATTTATTCCATGCAAACACATTTAAGTCGGAACAGAAGCAACTGTAATAACAGATAGATGGACGCTCGATCCCTTATTTAGGGTGTATGTAGTACATGGCTTTTACGCCCATATACACCCAAATAATACAAATAAGGTTATCTAGTCTTAGACAAACATATATCTGTTGAAATAAAAGGCATTTTTTAGCTAAAACTTTTAAAAAATATGAAAGCTATTCTCTATATTTCAAATCAAAGCTTTACGCCGCTGTTCTATTTCAAGAAACTTTAGCCATTCCTTCTTTTCCAATTATATTGATTACACAAATATTGGAGTGAAACTTGTTCGAGTGTAACATTATTCGTTAATGTTAAGAAAATACATGTTATTTAAAACAATATATATCTTAAAATGGGTGGAAGTCTTTTGAAAATATTTGTTTAAAGACGAATCAAAAGAAACAATGATAGATAGATTGAACTGCTGCTAATATTTGTGTATTATAAGTTTCTTATACGATTATGTCAATTCTCTTGCTATTATAAAGTGTTTTAGATATTAAAACGTTTCTTTAAATAAGTGTTTATCATTATCCGTCATCCAAGCCTGGACATAGCCTAATGGTTATCGTGTCGGGCTCAGGATCATAGGCTCCAAGGTATGAAAAATGATGCTTTCAGATGCGGCCACATTATAAAAGTAACAGTCAATCCTTGTATTCGGTTCAAAGAGCCGAACCGAGCAAAGCCCTTGTGGCGGATGCTGTTAGTTAGCTGAGATTTTCTGGTTCAAATTTAGGGATGGTTATATTTGAACCCTAGGGGTCTCTGACCTGGTCATTTAACCTATGCGCATAAAGCACCTTTCAGGTTGGGAAATCCAGTTCCATTCTACACTAATTTTATCCCAGTTTACATGGACAAAGCGTGGCCCAGTAGTTGGCATGCCGAACGTTAGATCCGAGTATCCGAAATTCACGCTCCATTACCACACAAACAAAACTATGCGCTCCGTACTTTTGATGGTCAAATCCTGCTATTCGATTAGAGCAAACCACAAGTTGGCGATGGGTAATGTTGATTAGCTGTCTAACCTCTAATTAATCACTTCAAAATCACGGACGGGTAATGCAGATAGCACTCGAGTAGTCTTGGGCGAATTTGAACAAAAAACAATTTCTCTTCATTATTATCTCCTGGTGGGTCAGTGGTAAGTTTACTAACACACAACGTTAAAATCCGAGATTCGATTCCATGCTGTTGGTGGAGTGCATATAGCTGCCTTCCTTCTAGTCTATCACTTCGAAATTAAGGAAGGCTAGCGCAAAAAAACCCTTGAGTAACTTTGCGCAAATAAGAAGAACCAGGTTACAGAATTCGTAACGAAAACAGCATCCTATTCTGTGTGCACCATGAACGAGAATGAAATATGTACATTTGCTGCCAAGAATAAGTACCTATAAAAATCTCTTAAAAACGTAATTTTTTAACAAAAACAAACAAAGAAAGTTTGTTTGTTTGAAGTTAAGCACAAAGCTACACAATGGGCTATCTGTGCTCTGCCCACCACGGGTATCGAAACCCGGTTTCTAGTGTTATAAGTCCGCAGACATACCGCTGTGCCAATAGAGGGGGGGGGCACAAACAAAGAAACACTCGAGCGCAAGCACTGCTCGAGAAGCAACTGTTGGGGATCTTGCGCTTTCGAAACACAAAATATATAGATTTTGTGCCACTGTTATTTAATTCTTTAAAACAATAGCTACGCACCAGTTTTGAGCCTTCATTTAAAAACAAATGTATTTGAGGGGCCTATACAGAAACAAAATATTTATATGTCATATTATTCGCTTTGCTGTAAACAACATATAAATATTCTTTGACGTTTAGAAAGGATGTAATTTTAGAAACTTGCTGTTGTTGACGAACAGGCTCACGCGCCCCTGGTATCAGGCGAGCTTTTGAGTAGATCATGTGCATCAACTCAGGAAAGATTGTTTGCTTGTTTTTAATTATGCACAAAGCTACACATCTGTGCTCTGCCTAACACGGGTATCGAAACCCGGTTTCTAGTGTTGTAAGTCCGCAGACATACCGCTGTGCCACTGGGGGGCCTCGGGAAAGAAAAGAAAAAAAAAACTCTTCTGACAACTGTCAGAAAATACTTGTATAGCTAAAGATAGTCCTTCTTCGCTTAAGAGGGCTTGTCGTGAAATTCAAAGAAAATTCCGATACATATGTTTGAAATATTGTGTGACTGAAAGCTAATTTATTGCATTTGAGGAATGATCCTTTATTACATTCATGTGTTAAGACTTATTACATTTGTGGGCGTGACTCCTGTTCCGTTAGAGACAAGGTTTTGATGAAAATTTCGGTTTCAATCGATATATACAATAAAATTATTTCTCGAAGACACTCTTCCTCTGGTTTGCAGCGAGCGCAGATCTTAAGAGATATTAGAATAGTAGAATATACAGAAAACTATCGTTACCTAGTCACGTACACGTCACTCAGGATCGAAAATTAAGAGCAGATCGTTAAGATAAATGTTTCTTTTCCCTCTTCCTCTGACATATAGAAAGTCATCTCCAAAGATGCAAGTTTAGTGCTACTTCTACTTAAACACATGCTTTTTTCTGTAATAAAATGAATAAGTGATAAAATACGTTTTACATCTCGTAAGAGTAAGAAACTATTTATTTATTACAGTAGTGTTTTTTATTAAAATATGTGTTATTTACTTATTACAGTTTATTGTTTATTTGAAATTAAGCACAAAGCTACACAATGGGCTATCTGTGCTCTGCCCACCACTGGTATCGAAACCCCGATTCTAGCGTTGTAATTCCGCAGACT
This sequence comes from Limulus polyphemus, assembly GCF_000517525.1. Lineage (NCBI taxonomy): Eukaryota > Metazoa > Arthropoda > Merostomata > Xiphosura > Limulidae > Limulus > Limulus polyphemus. The sequence continues at coordinate 193,948 of NW_013667268.1, read as the reverse complement.
TACCGCTGTGCCACTGGGGGGCATTTATTACAGTGGTGTTCTTATTAAAATATGTGTTATTTACTTATTACAGTGGTGTTCTTATCAAAATATGTGTTATTTACTTATTACAGTAGTGTTCTTATTAAAATATGTGTTATTTACGTATTACAATGGTGATCTTATTAAAATATGTGTTATTTACTTATTACAGTAGTGTTCTTATTAATATATATGTTATTTACTTATTACAGTAGTGTTCTTATTAAAATATGTGTTATTCGGTACATTCAGAGAAATTAAATATTCAGTATTTTGTATTATTTTGGAGAAAGAAATCAAAATATTGGACCGTAATATAAATATATTTAATAGTTATTCTTTACAATTTTGACACATTCCTTTGTAATGTTTCATGTGTTAATTGAAGCCAGGATGTTTATCAAATACAAGACTAGTACATACTAAAAAAATGGTTGGTTGGTTATCAAGGGAGTCAACATAAGTCATTTACGTAAAGTAAATGGTTATTGAATTAAGCCAATACTTTAACTTTCATATATCAGTAAGATGATAAGAGATCTGCAATCATTAAAGAAGGCACTCGAAGCTATTACTCAGAGATTGAAGATCTTATGGCTTAACACAATATCGGTCTGAAAACAGTAGTTGTATTTACTGACCAAAGCTTGTGTGTTAGAAGATTACCTTTCGGTAATTAAACAATACCCATTTAACCATATTGACAAAAGTCGACTTTTTAGTGTATTGTTAAGAGAATATCTTAGGCATTTCAACAATACACATTGAACCATATTTACAGGAGTCGACTCTATATTTCGTACTAAATAATCATCTTATTTTATATGTATATGTGTATATATATATATATGTATGTATATTTCAAAACATTAGAATACAACTTTAAAATTAACAATACAGTGATAGTTCTTGCAGGTGTTTAAACAAAGAATGTGGGTCTTATTTAAACAGTGATAGTCTTCGTAGGTGTTTAAACAGGAAATGTGGGTTTTATTTAAACAATGATAGTTCTTGTAGGTGTTTAAACAGGAAATGTGGGTCGTATTTAAACAGTGATAGTTCTTGTAGGTGTTTAAACAGGAAATGTGGGTTGTATTTAAACAGTGATACTCCTCGTAGGTGTTTAAACAGGAAATGTGGGTTTTATTTAAACAGTGCTAGTTCTCGTAGGTGTTTAAACAGCAAATGTGAGTTCTATTTAAACAATGATAGTTCTAGTAGGTGTTTAAACAGGAAATGTGGGTCTTATTTAAACAGTGATAGTCCTCGTAGGTGTTTAAACAGGGGTTGTGGGTTTTATTTAAACAGTGATAGTTATTGTTGGTGTTTTAACAGGGAATATTTGGTTTTATCTAAACAGTGATATTATTGTAGGTGTTTATACAGGAATGTGGTTTTTTTTTAGAATTATATCTCTTGTGTGTGTTTAAACAGGAAATGTGGGTTATATTTACAGCGTTTTTTGCTTTAAATTTTAAGAAACAAACTTTTGGCTTCTATTTTGGATGGTTTAATTAATAATAATAATTAAAGCTATATAAGTAACAATGGATTAAAAAGAATCATATAAAACTTTTGTAAAAAAACACAATTAGCAGTAATACTTTATATGACTAGCCATATGTGGAGGAAGTTGTTGCCGGGGGATGTTAGATATGGAATAAAAAATGTATTGCTTTGTTTCTCCTTTGGGTACAGCTGAGTTTATTGAAGGGAAAGGAAGTATGCTGTAAACGAGTGTTATTATCTTATATAATTATGATTAGACCAGAATTATTATGTGCGGGTTTGTCCAGAAATTATATACTAATCTTACACTTGAGAAAAAGAAGACGTAAACTACAAAGAGGATGTTACTCGTCGTATGTGTTTGTGGAGACGTATAACGACGTCAGGCATTTATATCTCGTGTTCTTATAGCGAACATTAACAACCGCTACAGAATACTCTTCAATTTGGATGGCAGAATGAAATTTTCTTGAGTTCACTGACTTTTGTTATTTTTAGAATGACTGGACACTGGCGGTATCAACTACTTAAAAGTGACTCATTCACTTGTTTAAGTTAAAAATGGCAATTACAGTATTTTAGACTTTGTACATTTCCTTCACGCTTCGCGACTGTATTGCAGTGAACTTTTTTGTGATCTGTTCAACGTTTCTGGTATTTAGTACTTTCGTGGTAACTTCTCATCCACCCCACCCCCAGTGGCTCAACGGCGAGTCTGAAAGTTGATAACGCTAAAAACCAGGTTTCGATACCCATGATAGGCACAGTACAGATAATCCATTGTGTATCTTTGTGCTTATTAACAAAGAAACTAAACAAATTCATGGTAACAAAAAGAAAGTTTTAAAACTAGACTCTGTCAGCGCATGATTCACAAGTTTGAGGA
>NW_013667268.1:189497-190555 GCF_000517525.1 Limulus polyphemus | reverse complement strand
TACAACTTTGGAGAATAGGCGGGTGTTTCGCAATACCTATCTAGCAGTATAAGCTATGCATGTTTCTAAATCTAAACGACGTTTATATTAAAATAAATACATAACAACAGATTCGTTACATAACTTTAAGCCTAATCGTAATTTTACGTAACGATAAATTTTGTTTCTTTGTTTTAAGCACAAAGCTGCGCTCAAGGCTATTAGAATTTTTGTATTATAAACTCTCAAAATATGGTGCTGAGCCAGTGGAGCAGGAGCGAGAGTTCAAGAAAAAATTGATATATATTGATTTTTTATTAAATATTTTACTTAAAATAATTATACTGTGCTTATTATTTTAATACTTAACCATATTATGAGTAGAAGATTAAACAAAACTACAATATTCAAACATGCGGTTTAGAAGGTGGGAGTACGATTACTTCTTTTAGATTTTCGCGCGAAGATACAGAGGGTTAGCTGCCCATAGCGGTTCCAAATTTTGAACTGATAGACTTCTTCAACAGCTACTGGTCGTCTTCTCTGTATCAAAGCTATATGTTCTTACAGTTTTAACTACTGATAAAAATTCTACTTAAACTGAGTTTCAAGCAGTATTTAAACAAAATAAACTGTTTTATAACTTTTTAGACATGATGTATGTGGATTTACATGGCTCTATTTATTGTTGTTATATAAATGTAAACAGGATGAGGCAAAAAGTTACTATACAGTTGTTTCATTTATAACATAATTATAATTTAATTTCTAACTCGTATGCCTAAACAAATAATAATTATATTGTTTTCATTTCCCTTTGTAATATTTTCTTGAGTACCAAATATACAGTAACTTTTGCCCCACCCCATAAAATTAATTAACTTTGTCCATGTTTATAAAACTTTTAACCAAACAGTTTCTAACCTTTACACTAATAACTGTGTAAGAAATGTCAAGCTGCTATTGAAATGCACATAATGTTTTGGAACTTGTTATTATATCTTCTACCCTATTTCTACATCGGAGAAACAGGAAGAAACTTGGAAACCAGATTGACAGAACACAATAAAAAACCGTCC
>NW_013667268.1:176231-189042 GCF_000517525.1 Limulus polyphemus | reverse complement strand
ATTGAAGATATATATACCATAGTATATCTATTAAAAACGCAGTCATTTTAAACAAAGAACCCAACATAAACAAACGAAAAATCAAAGAATCCATCTTAATTGAACAAAACAACCATACTCTAAACCAACACCCCGGGGTGCCTAGATACCTCTTCTAAGTTTCACAACAGTTCCGGTCATGTGACTTCTTTGTTCAATACTGTATATATATATATCCGTGTCAGTGTAAATTACTGTTATATTAAAGTTTTTCTTCATTACCCATTCAAGCCGTCTCCAGCCATTGATAGACTAGAGGGAAGGCAGCCAGTCAGCAGCTCCCACCGCCAATTCTTGGACTGCACTTCTCTGACCAAATTCAACCACCATTCTTATAGCTCCTCCACGGCCTCAAAGCACGGACCTTTATTATTATTTTTTTTTGCGACAACGGGAGGCAAACCGTGAATCCTTGGATGATTAGTCTGGTTGCGCTAACATCTAGGTCACGCCTGCCGGCTCTACATACAGTTTGATTTCCAATTAGACTTACTCAATGCTACAGTTTCCTAGTCAACTGGCAAATGACATGATATTGCACACGCAAAAAATAATAATAACAATAATAAAATTGAGGAAAGCGGTGTGTGGTAGAAACTTTTGTCACAAAGCGCATCGTCATGTACTAAATCATTTATGTACAAAATAGTATCATTTAATATTTATTTACTTTGGTTACTAGAGTTCAGACAAACAATGAATTACAAATTTATAATGTAGTAAATGCATATTTTGCATGTTGCGTGTTAAATATACATAAGGCAAGTGTTCAGTTTGCTTTACACCTATATGAACTAGACGTTTCACCATGTGTATGTCGTATTTTATTGCTTTAGTTCACATTATAGATGTCTGAAACCTGAGATGATTTAAATGCACAATTTATAGTTAGAATGTCATTTTATACGCAGAAATAAATCAATAAACTTATAATTTCATATTACACCCATATCATAGAAACTTGTGATAAAACTAAAGTTAGCTCAAAAGAAAAGGTGTCTTAATCTTACCGACTTGTTTTTTACTACAGTTTACTACCGGTAAGGTCCACATATTGCGTCATATTGGATCATTTCATGTCTTTGCCCTTTACAATGCTTAGTAAAAAATGTAAATATTTTGGTATTACATTCTCTAATACCATTTCATAAATTATATTTAATCGAGTACTTAATGAGAAAATGTCCCACTGTATAAAAACCTGTCCATTCGTAGTCTGCTTTGACAGTTTCATGCTCTTCTCAACCAACACGTGATGAAGTATGCTGGTGGTACTCACAACTTACATTGTATAATAATAAAGATAATACAGTGTATTGGTTACAAAATCATGCTACATATTTTACCGGTTCGAAGTCCCTTACCGAATATGCTCACACTTTCAGCCGTGAGGCCTTAATAAAGTGAGTGTCAACCTCATTATTCGTTGGTAAAAGAGTTGGCGATGTGTGGTGTTGACTAGCTACCTTCCCACTAGTTTATCGCTTCAAAATTAGGGACGACTAGTGCAGATAACACTCGAACAGCTTTGAGCGAAATTCAACAAACACGCCACATATTTTTAATTCACAATTACGGATGTTTAATGTGTAGGTGTATTAGGCATGCCAAAATTATGTGTATTAAATAGAGAATAGCTTAGTTTTTCTTTAGATGAAGATATATGCAAGTTACCAAAACGTAATAACAACGCATTATAACATAACATAAAAATAAAAAGACTAACATTTGCGGGCGAATTCAACATGTCTCCAACACGCAATCCTAACAGGGCTAATTTTGACTCTAGGAAAATCGTGAAAAACACAGAAAAATCGAAAACTGACCATATATCTGCTTGGGACCTGCAAGAAGGTATCTTTCTAACAAATCCCATGTAAGTTGGTTGACATACACATAAATAGTTCGTTAAAACCACAAATTGTTCTTTACTTGCTGAGAAATTGTGCAAAATACAAATATTTCAAAATTGTCCATATCTCTATTTGGGACCTTTAAAATGTATCTTTGTAGCAAATCCTATGTAAATTGGCCAAAACACGGCGGAGTAATTGTCATAATTGTCAAAAGAACCTAAAATTATGCTTTTTGTAGCTACTTGACCCCTCTATAATTACTAAAAATGGACAAGTCCACTATTTTTGTTTATCAATGTGTGGGACATGTAGAAAAGTATCTTTATACCAAATCTCATGTAAATTGGTCAAAATATGGCCAAGTAATTTACCAAGTTATGCTTTTTGTAGCAACTTGACTCCTCTATAATTACTAAAAATGAACAAGTCCACTATTTATGTCTATCAATGTGTGGGACATGTAGAAAAGTATCTTTGTACCAAATCTCATGTAAATTGGTCAAAATACGGCCACGTAATTGACCAAATTATGCTTTTTTTTGTGAGATCTGACTCCCACCTAAAAAAAAAAAAAGACTAAAAATGGGCAAATCCAACTTTTTGTATGTCAGTGTGTTGGTAGCAGAAAAATTTATATTTGTGACAACTTTCATTTTGATTGCTGTAAGTATGACCGAACAGGAACCCAAAATATACATTTTAGAGTTGTTTGACTTATAATCCTATAAAATCCTTAAAAAGACCTAAAAAATGAAAGAAAAATCTGGGCGTATTGGACCAAGGTATAACTCTAGCTTGTTTCAAGTCAATGAGCCGAGAAGTGAAGGAATGGTAGTCGATTGAAAAGTGTTTGTAAGAAGAAGAAGAAACAATAGAAAAACAGTATATCTCTCTGCAGAGACATAATAATGAATTCTATTTCTGGTAGCATATTTTAGATAGCAGTAAAGAATGACACGCCTAATGATGGATAATATGATTATTACTGTGTATGATTTATTTTATAGTAACAAACAGTGGAATATTGATATCCGTATACTCCAAATTTAGTATCATTTTATCCACACAGCCAATGATTTAGGTGATTGGAACATGTGTTTAGTTATATACATGTGTGCAAATTCTAGACATTAGAAAAAAGGCAAGTATTAAACCTTGCGTTTTCTTTATGTTCCCTGCTTATTTGTCGGTAAGCTGGATAATTTACTATGCTAGAATTCGTGGTTCGATCCCTACAACGGACACAGTGCAGAAGTTCACTCTGCGGTTTCGCTTTGAAACAAAACAAACAATGAAATCTACTCCCTTAACTGATCGATATACGAAGTAGACAGGGACATCATGATTCCAGTTGGAATTAATATATATAACACGAGTCTTTTATTTTACTTAGTTTGGTCCTTTCATTTTCTGTGATCCCAATAAAACCTGCAATTTCAGAGAGCGAACATCAATTTGTATTATTCCTTCTGACATTTATGGTTTTTGTTGTTGTTTTTTTCGTTCATAAAAATTGTTGTACCGTTCCATTTTACAGAGCAGATAAAGTACTCGTTGGGAGACAAAACGATGTGCCTGAAGTAATGACTAAGGTTTGGCACGTTTACATTATAATCATTCTGACAGTATCTCTTTTACATAATCATTTACTGTTAAATCTTGTGCGCTGTTCAATAAAGTAAGAAGAATTAAGTGTGAATATTTATAGAGAAAGGGCATAGAATCAGAGTACAGAATAGTAGCGAGAGTTTGATTTTACTTTGCCTGATTTTACTGCTATTTGTCTTGACTTATTTCACACACACACATATATATATATATTGTGCGTGTGAGTGTGTGTGTAAGATTATAGTCTATGATCTCGGTAAAAATAATCTCGTATCTTTTTCATGGAGAAAACGTAATTATTGGTTGCTTTTTACATTTTATGTATGGTGTTTTGAGATGTATTACTCACACGGTGATCCTATATTTATATAGGAATTTCAAGAACATGCAGCATTGATGCTACTAAATTATTCTTGTTAACTATTCAGCGGACATGTTTAAAATACTAAAACTAAATGTGGAGACCAATCTATGATTCAGTTTACCACTTGCCACTGATTTTTTACAGATTTCGGGAATTCTACCCCTCATCTACAAAATAGATCTTTCTTACAAAAGGTTAACTGTACATTATAAAAATGATTTGCAGCGCAAAGGGTTTGGCGACGAGTTTAGCAGCTATGCTTTTCATGACAAATCCCTGACCGTTTAATAATACAATGCCGCCAAAAGAAGATTTATAACTTAAAAGAACATGTCACAGAAGGATGTTCCTATATCAATTGTCAAGAGATATAGAGCCAAAGGACATAACATTTCCATGAATGAATCTTACATTGATCTCCATGAAAGCCAAAAAAGTCAGTAAGATTAAACTGGGATGATCTTCTGGTACCGATAAACAGAAGAAACTGGAGTCACAGCCATCCCATTCAAGCACACACCTGTCAAGTCTGCTGATGTAATTCCGATGGAATTTTGTTCCTTTAGTCTCTTTAAACGTGGTCTTAGAAGTCAACGTCCACGTAGAGAGTTTGTGGAAAATTTGTCAAGAGGTGTGTTATCTAAGGTTGGCCTCAGCATCCTTTACAATGCTTGTAAAACTGAAACTGCGGTTTCGGACCCAATAGTGCATAATTATGACCGTCAGACTTTTAAAATATTTTTGGTAAACAATTATTGGATTCTTTTAGAAGCTTGTAAATTATTAAACGTAAAAAATAAAACAAACAATCTATTCTTAACAAACTACTAAAGGCAGTTTCATAACGCATTTGTTGCTTTGTGTGAGTTATTGTTTTCTTATCACAACGTACAAGAAGAATCGGTAACCACCGCTGTTGTGTGTTGTTAAGCATAAAGCTACACAAAGGACAATATGCTCTGCTCTTTGTGGGTATCGAAACCCGATTTTTAGTGTTGTAAGCCCACAGACTTACATCTGAGCCATCGAAAGGCGGATTGGTAATTTTCCTTATCATTCAATATGCAATAGTTTCTCAGTGTTATGTATGAATTATTTCTTCCTTTTTTATTATGGCTCTTTAAAAAAAAGGCTGAATGTTTAATTAGTTTCAGAAGAAACAGGAGAACATCTATAAAGTGACAAATATGAAAAATTAAATGTTGATCCTCGATGCCTTTTTCGTATGTAGTGTTTTGTAATTTGTAGGAGATATAAACCTGTTTTACAGTTTTACAAGAAGAAGCTTTAAGTATTACAGCATATTACGTCAGTAGCCATACCTGTTGTCATGTATGAAACGATAAGTGCTGCAGGTTATATCTTTGGCCATATATGAAACGATAAGTGCTGCAGGTTATATCTTTAGCCATATATGAAACGAAATACTAGCAGTTATATATGTGACCATATATGAAACGATTACGTATTACTACAGATTGGATCTCTGATCATATATGAAACGTTAATAAGTACAGCTAGTTATGTCCGAACCACATATGAAACTAAATTTTAAAAGTTATATCTGGTTATATCTTTGCCCATATACGAAACGTTAATTGTCATTAGTTAAATTTGATTTGTGACATGCAATGATAAATTTACTTTCTATGTACGAATATTCTACAGCTCGAAAGATAAGATTTATTAGATTCCTTGGTGAGCATTAGTCTTTGAATAAGTCTTCTGAATGATGACTCAAGTTAGTTCGAAGTAAAATAAATAATATTAATAATAAAACAATTTGTTGTTAAAATAAATAAAACTATTTAATGTTAAAATAGTTAAAATATATATAAATGGTTTGATAGTGATAAAAATCGCCAACCTAATTCTGATTTGTATTACTGAAATAAGATTGAAAATATAACAGTGCACCAACTTAACCTTGTTCACACCGAATTGTCGATATAAATAGCGTCTCTACCACAACCTTAATTCAGTCTGCCTGATGAAACGTGGTATTAAGCGAAAGGCATCGTCAGCATTGCTTGATATGTTATTACATTCTTCTATGTTTCACTAGTAAATTCTTATAATTTCTACTAACATCAAGTGTTTATGAACAGCATTTAAAGATATGATTAAAATTTTTAGTCGGAAATTTCACGTTTTATCACAAATCATATCGCTTCGGGTAAGAAAGCACACGAAGAAAATAAATATATCTTTGTATTGAGCATAGATTATATTAGTTTGAAATTACAATATAAAGTTTTCTACCATAAAATATTGCAACATATATTTAGTTCCAATATCGTCTCTGAACTTTTAGATTAGATGTACTCGGATTTTGTTATTCCAAAATGGATTGGGTGTGGCTTATTAGTTAGCATATTAAGCTATGGATAGGAAGATTCAGGGTGATAAACGTGATGATGCTGAACACGCTCCGTACTTTCAGCTTTAGATGCGTTGTAAAAGCGACAGTCAACCCTGTTATGCGGTTTAAGGCGTTGGATAGAGCCATTGTACTGCTGACTGTTTTCCTCCTATTATCAGTAGTTCAAATTATACTAAACTATGCCTGAACCCTAGAGCTCTCTGACCACCTGGCCATTTTGCCCGTGTACGCATAATGTGGCGTTCGAGTTGAAAATTTCCACATATTACTGTGATTCTATAGGGTTTGGAGTCATATAAACAACCCGTGTCGTAAATCGATAGTCCATCCATCTCCTCTGCTTGTTCTCGTATGTTTTGTTCTAGCTGCCGATGGCGTGTCTCACAAAGTACATAGGACTCGGTTTGGCTTTACTTGAATTTCGCCTAATTACAGGGTTAATGAAAATAAGATATAGGATGATTGGCTGTCGTTAAACAGCACGTGATATTTCATTAAAGACTTCAATATTTTTGTTCTTTAAGGGAGTTCACGACTTTATTGATTTATTAAATAGTTTGGGAATTTCATTTCAGGATTTTTCCTTTTTTTCTGCGTGTGTGTGTGAAGAGAATGGGGTTGAGGGGGGGGGACGAGTTAATACAGAACGTTATACGTTTTACTCCGCGTTCATATTCTAAGAATATTTGGAAAGCTGCGACTTGTAAAGAACTTTAGTTAGATTCCTACTGAAAACAAACAAAGAAAAAACGCCTTGAAATTCTGACAAAAAACAGTAAATTTAAAGAAATGCGGAAACCTTTTTGAAGTTTTAAATAGATTCTAACTGAACGTTTCATCAAACTTTGTTTGTATGTGTAAAAGTGTTGATTAAAAATTTAAACGACTGTGATGATACCGCAGATGGCCTAGACACACTCTTCAAGGTTTCTTCAATTTCTTTCCTAATTATCTTTTTTCTTCATGCTTGCAGTCATTCACCAGTACAAAGTGAAGCCTCCAGTAGTAACGTATAGTTAAGCCCCTCAATTACGTGCAGTATATAATAGTCTAATGAATTATAATTTCTTCTTCTTCAAAGAGGGGATTACGTTCCAAACTCGCAAGTTCTGGTACAATATTTAGTTAATCCTATTTCGTTCATTACTAATATGGCTTTTGACAAAAAGTTTCTAATTATGTTGCTTCAAAAAAGTTAAATTAAATTCAAAAATTAAACCACGAGGGTGGGTTTGAATAAAACTTTGATAAATCAGCACTTTTCTCAACAAATTTTTATTGTGCAAAGTTTAAGGATGCCTTTCGTTGGTTCTCGCTGTTTCTTTTAGAGGACGTATTTCAACAAACTAGTTTAAGGATGCCTGTCGTTAATTGTCGCTCTTTCGTCCAACAACGCCCCCAGTGGCACAGCGGCATGTCTGCGGACTTACAATGCTAGAAACCGGGTTTCGATGCCCGTTGTGGGCAGAGCACAGATAGCCCATTATGTAGCTTTAAGCTTAATTACGAACAAAATCGTCTTACAACTCTCTACGTTTCTAAAAATGATTACAAAATTTGCCAAACAAAGCAAAATAAACTTTTTAGTCATTGTATTGTTAGTGTACGTGGTAAACTTCTTAGTCATTGTATTGTTAGCGTACGTGGTAAACTTCTTAGTCATTGTATTGTTAGCGTACGTGGTAAACTTCTTAGTCACTGTATTGTTAGCGGTACGTGGTAAACTTCTTAGTCACTGTATTGTTAACGTACGTGGTAAACTTCTTAGTCACTGTATTGTTAGCGAACGTGGTAAACTTCTTAATCACTGTATTGTTAGCGTACGTGGTAAACTTCTTAGTCATTGTATTGTTAGCGAACGTGGTAAACTCCTTAGTCACTGTATTGTTAGCGTACGTGGTAAACTTTTTAGTCACTGTATTGTTAGCGTGCGTGGTAAACTTCTTAGTCATTGTATTGTTAGCGTACGTGGTATTGCAGGTTCATATATTGAAGCTTTAGATTGTGTGTGTGTGTGTGTTAAATTTATCATTTGGGCTAGGCGTGGTCTATAGAGATTAGCGTTCTCGGACTGTGAATACGACGGTTAAGGGTTCACGACCCGTTGCAGCAAAACGCCTTCCCTATTTTGGGGCCATGGGTGCGCTATAAGGATGAAGGTCACGTTCCATTATTCTGGCGGGTAGGAGTATCCCAAATAGTTAGTATTTGGTCCTGTCAACTAGTTGCCCCCCTTTTACTCTATCAGTTCAAAATTAGGTACGGCTATGCGCAAATAGCCCGTTGTGTAGTTTTATCAACAATTCTTATACAAAGATTTATGGTTTCTACGAAATTTTGTGAATTACGCTAATATAGAAAAGCGACGTTCTCTTATTGGGAGAAAATATGTAAAGTTTTGTATTTTTTGTTGCAAATGAAGAATTCTGGAACGGTGTTTTCTGTCTGGCATTGACTGATGGACGTTATGTTCAAGACTATTGCTATCATGTGGAAAATATAAAATAATAGATACGCATTACGCTGAGGGCTGCTAGGTAGTTATGTGATCTCTTGACATTTACCAAGCTGAACTGGTGAATCTATGGCGGATCTTAGGCATAGAACGAAGTTTAGTACAATGAGGAAAATTATATATATTGTATCTGTCAAATCACTGTTTCTGTCACTCGAATATAGAAAAATCTTGGATAAATTTCGTGTGTTTGTTTTTCATGTTTTGCATACCTTAATGTGTCCGCTGTGTTGGTCGTGAGTTCTTTGTGGTATTCTGTGTAAAAAAACAAACAATTTATTCAGTTTATATTTTGTCTGAAGAAAGGTTTGTAATATAGGTCGTTGCATGCTTTATAAGTGGTTTTGGTAGAACAGTGGAACATTACATCATTTGACTTCTTTTGTTTGAAAACATTTTCTGGCGAAAACGTTTTAAAATTTCTTAAATGAAGTATAAAAAAACGATTATGTGTACAGTATAATATGTTTCGAAACACTTTTTATAGAAAATTATTACAAACAAAAATAATAGTCTAAATAGAGTTCGTTTTGAAATAAGCTCTAACACACATCAGTCGACTTTGATGTTATGATAGTTACTTTACTGTTATACTTGAATGCTTCCTAAACAGACATTTTAGATTCACGTTATCATTAAGAGACATTGCATTAAAATTTTAACACTGTTGTTAATTTTCAAAATTCTTAAGCTGCAAAAATCATTATTACCTAATAGTTGACGTAAAATAAAGGCATAAAACACTAACATGTATATAACCTCAAATCATACTTACAAGGTACTTTGATTCTATATGTTTTTATACTCACAAAATTTCTTAGTATATATGTTAAACATCAGTAGGTGAAATCTTCATTGCATTTTGAAGTTGTATTATTAGATCCCTGTAACACTAAGTGGCTAAAAATCTAGTTTCGATACCCGCAGTGGGCGGAGTACAGATAACCCATTGCGTTGTTTTGCGCTTAACAACGAACAAAATAAGATATTAGAAAGTAAATACCAGTAGTTTCAAAAATAAAGTCGTCATAACCATTTTATTAAAACATAATTATAGTTTATTTCTATAATAAATTAACATAACATTATATTTAGGGACATATTGGCACATCTCGGTTGCCCAATCTTCTAAACTAAGCTAAAACTATAAAGGAAATGAACTTAAACAATATCTTAAAGCCAGCCCTTATCATTCATATAGTTATCAAGCTTTCTCTCAAACTTACTTCAATTCACTGCCTCCACAACATCTGAACGCAACCCATTCCAGAGGCCAACCACCCTGTTAGTAAAAATAAAACTGTCTTAGCTGAAGATGACTCTACCTTGCCGAAATGTATATTTGTGTCCACTAGTCCTACTATTCTCGTCGTTACGTATGAAAAAAATATGATGCATCAACACTATCAATTCCCTTTACAATCGTAAACACCTCATCGTTAGATTTTATATCTATAATGAATTAACATTTAGGAAAAATATTAATAAACCAGCAGGTAAAACTCTGGTGCATTATATTAATAAGTTCACAAATAACACTTAAAATTATATTATCCATTATACATCTATAACTTACGTAAGGTGGCGCAACCTATATATGATTTGTTAATTGTTTATATGTTGTTAAGCATAAAGCAATACAATGGGCTATGTGTACTATTCCCATTGCGGGTATCGAAACCTGATTTATAGCGTATAAAGTCCTTAAACGTATCGCTGAGCTACCAGGAAGCCGAAACTTATGTTTCCTTCATAAAAGAAATTAAATTAGTTTTCGTTCTCCTCGCCCCCCCCCCCCCCCAGTGGCACAGCGGTATGTCTGCGGACTTGCAATGCTAAAAACAGGGTTTCGATACTTGTTGTGGGCAGAGAACATATAACTCATTGCGTAGCTTTGTGCTTAACTACAAACAAACAAACAAATAGTTCTCCAGCATATTGTTGCAGGTTTTTCTATACGGAAGTTATATTTTGATACGCATTTATCCCCAGCAATTTTGCTTCTCGTTTTAGCTATTGAGAAACTATGTAGGGGAAAGCGGTAAGTCTACGGATTTACAAAGCTAAAATCCGGGATTCGATCCTCGAGGTAGACACAACAGATAGCTCAATGTGGCTTTGCTCTAAAAATGACCAAACCAAACTGATACCACGCACAGTTGAACTTTATTAATTTGTAATAGTAAATCATGCATGTATATATATATATATACATATAAATGTGTGATTGCTTGTGTATTTACGCGTGTATATACACGTTAAATACTAAATACAAGAAAAGCTGCATAGGTTAAAACTATGGTATTTCGTAAAATAAATTTATATTCACCATCATACTTTCTAACTGCAAAAAAATAGTAATTTATCAATCACCATGGCAACCTTGATTTTATTTTTTATTTCTTTTTTACATTCAGAAAATGGCTATGAGGGATTTACTCTATTGTATGAGTATTCACTCTCAAAACCTGTGTACAACAGCCTTACATTCTATAGTTGCTGCATATTAAGCCTGACTACTTGGCGTGAAATGGTTTAAATTATTTATAGCTTTGTAGAACGTTTCTTAGATCTGTTGCAGAACTATGTTCATGATTTGGTGGAAACGCACGTAACTCGTGGCATACTTCATCATGGGCGTGAAAAGTACTTTTATGTTGGAATCAACTGCTGCATATCATGCTTCACGGATGAAGTGCGTGAACGTTTCTGACCTTCACCCAGTTGAATCTTCTGTTCGTGAATTAGGCTTAAGGTGGAAGTCAGGCATTTTAGAGGGCATTTAGTATGCTATTCAAGCAGAGTTCATATGATTCGAGTTTAAAGGCGAAAACATATTAACACCATCCGAACTGTCGATGTGTTACTGAATCGAGTTTAGTCGTTTACCATGTTCATAAGATATTTTGATGCAGGCTCAAATGTAGTGTAGTTTTAGAATGATAAATAAATAATGAAATACTGCGAGAGTAAACTAACTATCCGGTCAGTAATTTAAAAAAAATAATAATAAAAAACTCATTGTTGTTTTCATGTTCAACAAATGTTATTGTTTTTATTCTTCATAAGTCTTATATGTATTCTTCAAATAGTAACAGAAAGAAACATTCAGTTCGTAACAGATGTACGAACGTACGTCAGGCTTGTTGTACTGTTCGTAGCATAAAATTTTCGAAATTTAGAACACACATTAATATATTTATATAATTATTATTATAATAATGTTTATCGTCAGGTAACGCCATTTTTACATTTCACTTCTGTTTGATCTAATACATTTTGTACTGTAGTTTAAAAACTTACTTTTTTATTCTAGAATTAATCTAACAGATTTATATACTGAGTTTGTTCATAACGTGTAGGAGAATTTGACACAAATTTACCGTAAGGTATCAGCAATAAAAATATAATTGACAAATAGAATTCAGCAAGATAACCTCTAAGTTGTATTCTGTGTAATACATCACACGATTTAAACATTTACGATGATGTAGGGATTAAAATGTTGTCGTTAACGTATATTAGAACGTGTGAAAATATTTTATGGTTGCTAATATATATATACTCGCTACAGAGTCTTAATGGGTTGAATACCTGATCAGATATTTCCAAGTTTTTGTAGATATTGAAAAAAAAATGTTTCCATGATCATATCGAGCAGCCATTTGCAAGCTCAATAATCTATGATATGTAAGATACATAGAGACTTGAATGATAAAGCATTGTTCTCAGTAAAAGGCATTCCAAATGTATTGTTACGTCTCTGGTCGTTGGTTAATTTTCCGTAGAAATTCTTTCCGAAAAACTTCAGCGATACAAGTCCTTTCTTAAATAAAACTAGTTTATTCTTTCTCAATACAACTTTGCAATACACTTAATTTCCATAGTCACTTTAATTTAAACACACGCTATAATTCACAACGAACGTTTCAGGCACTTTACTTACGGCATGACTCGATTATCTGTCTCTTTCTCTTCAATCTGCAATTATTCATGCCGTCACTTTTTTTTGCCGGCTTATATATACAAAAATAGAGGGCGCATAG
>NW_013667268.1:159583-176221 GCF_000517525.1 Limulus polyphemus | reverse complement strand
CTAGAATCTCATGACGTGTTACTAGCGTCACGTGACTTCCGCTGTCGTAACAGTATATTGTTTGAATTTTTCATTTTTTATTCTAAACACAATAACATTTCAGGGTATTTTCCGACAGCAACTTCTTTGTTTATCTCTTATATAAGATAATCGTTCTACGTTATGTTTACCTGTACTTTGGTGGATTATATTTTCTCTACTGTCGCAGTTATGTCAGTTTGGTAACGTCTGATCCTTTCTCTTGTCGAAGAAATGTAGAGTTTGAAATACCGCGTTAAGCGAAAAATTGGATTGCCAATCTATAAATAGGTATCTATCCATTTATAAATGAAAATCTGCATATTTACCTTATATATAACTACGGGTAATAAAATATTTTCAGTACTTTACTATCACATAATTTCTTTAATATTATGTGAAATAATTATATCTAACATATGAAATTGATTTTCTTCGCCTTCAGGTGTTTTCCTCATGTTCATATAAACCATAACTAACCGACCTAAGATTGTGACAGCTAGACTTAAATATATATTTTACGGATTCGTTTTCACTTTTTGTTTGAAATAGAATCAGTGTATTGATTTTATTGATCGTCATTTAATTTTCTGTTAAACTAAAACAAGAAAAGAAAGAAAAGTAGGCCAATCTAGAGGAAGATTAACAGAGTAGCAGAGAAAACTAAAACTCTCGTCATTTGTGCAGCGAAATGAAAATGGTGCTAAAAGAAATGCGCTTTCAAGATTAAAGACACTATAGCGTTTAATATTAACTCACTGCATACATGTGTTGTTAACATTAAAGCCACTATACCGTTTAATATTAACTCACTGCATACATGTGTTGTTAACATTAAAGCCACTATACCGTTTAATATTAACTCACTGCATACATGTGTTGTTAACATTAAAGCCACTATACCGTTTAATGTTAACTCACTGCATACAATGTGTTGTTAACATTAAAGCCACTATACTGTTTAATATTAATTCACTGCATGTAATGTGTGGTTAACATTAAAGCCACTATGCTGTTTAGTACTAACTCACTGCATGTAATGTGTTGTTGATATTAAAACCACTATACCGTTTATTATTAACTTACTGCGTACAATGTGTCGTTAACATTAAATACGCAATACTGTTTATTACTAACTCACTGTATGCAATGTGTTGTTAACATTAAAGACACTATACCGTTTATTACTAACTAACTGCATGTAATGTGTTGTTAACATTAAAGCCACTATACTGTTTATTAGCTACTTCTGTTAATATTAAAGCCACTCACTGCATGTAATGAGATGTTAACATTAAAGCCACTATACCGTTTATTATTAACTTACTGCGTACAATGTGTCGTTAACATTAAATACACAATACTGTTTATTACTAACTCACTGTATGCAATGTGTTGTTAACATTAAAGACACTATACTGTTTAATATTAACTCACTGCATGTAATGTGTAGTTAACATTAAAGCCACTATACCGTTTATTATTAACTTACTGCGTACAATGTGTCGTTAACATTAAATACGCAATACTGTTTATTACTAACTCACTGTATGCAATGTGTTGTTAACATTAAAGACACTATACCGTTTATTACTAACTAACTGCATGTAATGTGTTGTTAACATTAAAGCCACTATACTGTTTATTAGCTACTTCTGTTAATATTAAAGCCACTCACTGCATGTAATGAGATGTTAACATTAAAGCCACTATACCGTTTATTACTAACTCATCGCATATAATGTGTTGTTAACATTAAAGCCACTATACCGTTTATTACTAACTCACCGCATATAATGTGTTGTTAACATTAAAGCCACTATACTGTTTATTAGCTACTTCTGTTAATATTAAAGCCACTCACTGCATGTAATGTGTTGTTAACATTAAAGCCACTATACTGTTTGTTATCTGTTATTAGTATGTAATAACAAATTTCTACTTTAGACCTTAACATTTTTAAATTCGGCCCAAGAAGTCCCTTCTATTATCTCTAATCATATGGTTCTGATATTTGTAATCATGATTGACATGGAATGACTCACGGGTGTTTTAAGAAACTGCTCATTTTATCATGTTTGTGATTTTGATAACACAATTTTAAGGGAACTGCGTCGTCATGAAAAGGAAAAATGTTGAAATATAACATGTAGTTATCGTTCAGCTTTTTATACACTCTTTATTTGCTATTAGTATACGATTTTTGAAAGCAAACCCTAAAGGATCTATTAAAATTTTGAGTTTGAAAACAGTAGTTTCCGGCGAAACAGCACCTTCAGAAGTAAAACGACGGGAAGATGCTCAGAGAGCGAAAAAAACAGCAACAAAAAAAGCACATATAAAGTTTATGTTTTTATACGTTTGTCCTTTGGTTATCTTTTAAAATCCAAGCATTTTTCGGACACTTTTATCACATAAAGTGTTAGTTGGTAAGATTTGTATGTTTATGTTTTAAAATTTTGATAACTGTAACTGTTCTCAAGATAAAAATAAAACTACTCATTACTCGATGTTTATTAAAAGCATTGATAAGCTTTATTAAACTTGCCTCGTCTTTCATGTAAATAGGTCATGAGTGAAATTTTCGCAAATGTTTTTTTGTTGTTGTTCATAATAAAACGTTCCCCCTTTATTTCAGCTCCGCAGCATGTTGCACTTAAGTATGTAGATAGAAACTCCATTACTGTGACCTGGAAGGATCCAGAGCCCCCTAGTGATAGAAATACGCAGCTGCTGGCATTTGCTTTGTCTTACACTTTGGTTAATGGGAAAGATCATGGTAAGATATATGTATTTCCATATTGGTAAGATTGAGTTGATTGTATTTAATATATTTTGTTTTTACGTGCCCTTTACGTTCAGTAAAATAATAATATTATATGGTGTCGAGATATATAAACAATATAATACAGTGTTTAGAAAATCATTAACTTAATTATATATTGCAGTTACTTCAATAAAACTGAGAAAAAATGCACTTCACTTTAATCCATTTCACACCGAAATATTTATTTAAGCAGTTTGATAATACAAACAGTGTCTCAGCCGGCTTGAATAGCCCAGGCCCTGGTATTGAGCGAAAGGCCTCGTCGGCACTAGACATAGCATATGTAGTGTGATTGACATATTGTTATAAACTGTTTTTTACTTTCACTCAGAAGAACTTATTAATAATTTTAGGCAAAGAGAGAGAGAAAACTAAGAAATAGTGAAAGGTATGCTTTATTTTGTCTTTTTCTTGTTTCCTTCAGAACTCTTTTTTGTTTTTCTCTCTGTACTTTGTTATAAAAATCCTAATTGGTTAGTTAATGGTGGCATAAGAAAGTCTTATATAATAGAGGCTAATAAAAGGTTTTTATTGATAATTGTTTAATATTCTTAAATTATTTACAATAGCATATTTATCCAAGTTTTTGTCAGGAAAGTTTAGTGGGTTTGACAGCATTTATATTAACTAACTCCCTCATCCTCAAATAATTTAAATATTACTTGTCACATAGTTACCCTAAAATATTTCAGAAATCTACAATATCAAGCAAAGGTCATCATAGGCTACTAAGGTTTTATTTATCAGTGTTGTTATATAGATATACATTTACCTGGTTCGTGTATAACTCGAAAACGAGTTTTTTTTATCATTTATAGCTGGAAAACAATACTTTATCTTACGCGTATATAGCTGGAAAATAGGCTTTATCTTACGCGTGGGTAGCTGTAAAACAGGCCTTTTCTTAACGCGAATACTACTAGAAAACAATACATTATCTTACGCGTGGGTAGCTGTAAAACATGCCTTTTCTTAACACGAATACTACTAGAAAACAATACTTTATCTTATGCATATACTGCTGAAAAACAGGCTTTATCTTACGCGTGGGTAGCTGTAAAACAGGCCTTTTCTTAACGCGAATACTACTAGAAAACAATACTTTATCTTATGCATATACTGCTGAAAAACAGGCTTTATCTTACGCGTGGGTAGCTGTAAAACAGGCCTTTTCTTAACGCGAATACTACTGGAAAACAATACTTTATCTTATGCATATCCTGCTGAAAAACAGGCTTTATCTTACGCGTGTATAACTGGTAAACAGACTTTATCTTACACGTATACATTTGGGAAACAGGTTTTACCTCTTTTCATGTATTGCTCAAAAACGGACTTAATATCGCACGTTTCCAACAGACCTTATCTTGTTCGTACACTTTTGGAAAACGTCTTTACCTCTTTCATATATTGCTCAAAAATGGATTTTATGTCGTTCGTGTATAATTGAAAAATGGACTTAATATTGTTCGTGTATATCTAGAAAACGGACTTATATAGCTCTAGTATCGTTGTAAAATTTCTTTATTTAGTTTATGTGTGGCTTGAAACGTAAATATATCTTACGCATTTTGTAAGGCATTTTGGTATAGCCTGAGGTTTAGAAAACTGTCTTACTAGTAGTAACTAATTGGTTAATGGTTAACCTTTTAACTGATTCGTCTTGGGATTGAATCCCGTGAGGTTCAGGTGTTGGGATACCACATCTTCGGATAGACTTGCTTTTTTTTTGTCCATGCATCAATCAAACTATCCATTACATGAGGTTAGTTTGAAAAATGTGTTTGTGTGTGTAGTATGTATATTTTTTTCAAAAGATACAAATAAATAAATTATGTGTTTTAAATGTTTCTATATTATGACAGCCCGTTAGTCTCAAAATGAATTACAAAACGTTGTTGTTGTAGTTCCTGAGCTAGCTTATCTGAAATCTCGTGTAAAGCGCGCAGATGTGACACATGTTGCTTGGAAACGAGCTGAGAGTAAATAAGCACCTTAAAATGACGTTGAAATTCTTTACGCAAGAAGAAAATGAATTGAATAATTCTTAGAGGTAACAGCTGTGGTGCAAATATGAGTTTAATAGTTATTTCATGGTAATTAGTAATTAAACGAATTTATACTTGTATAGATATTTTATTATTAAAGGTGACAAAAAGAACTAGAAGACATGATGCACGAGAACCGATGTTAAATATTTTAATTTTATTATTATTAGAAACTGATAGACGTGTATATATACAGGGTGGCCCAAAAGTAGGTATGCAGTGGATAACTGATAATGTATTTAAAATAATTAAATTCAAATTAAAGTATACAGTTGATAATTGATAATTTATTTAACGACACTTTATACGTGACGTGGAATTATGGGAAAGTTAATCTTGCAGATGTTCGAATTGAATCCCATCGCTGTTCACACAATCCTGGAGTCTGCCTGCCATACTTCTGCAAACTTTCTGACACAAGTCTGTCTGTCCATCACGTTCTGTAAATGTGTTTGTGATGTACCCTTTCATTCCGTCAACATTCCGCAATTTTCCACCGTACAGTTTGTCATTGAGTACATGAAAAAGTACATAGGGGTACAGTCCAGTGACCGTGGAGGCATCTCGATTGCTCCTCTATGGCCTATCCATCTCTGAGGGAAATATTCATCAAGACAATCGTAGACCGCATGAGCGAATTGGTGTGGTGCGCCATTTTGATGGAAGTAGAGCTTAGGGAAATCCGGCCGCTGCTGTAACTCCAGAATGATGTAACTGTATATATGGATGTATGGTGTATTATATATGTATGTCGTTCTGGACCGATTCTTGTAATAATTTGCAAATTAAAAGAAATTTTACAAACTAAGATATATTTTATCACCGCTATACAAATATATTTTTTTGTATTATGGATATATGGTAATGTAACTACTACTCCGTGCATGCCTGAAATTAATCACTGTTTTACTGCTTCCCTATTTAATAATATCATCATTATTCGTATATTTTCAATCTGAAGAGCATCTTATGTAATTTATGGGTTAAAAAGTTAGGATAAAGAAACAAGGTTCAGGCTTAATCATCCCTTGTTTAGGACTGCTGACCAGAGGTAAGGCAATCAGTCAACAGCACCTGTTGTCTACAGGGGCATTCTTAAGTAACCGAATAGCGATATAGACCAGTGGTTCTCGAACTTTTTCGTCTTTCGACAGCTTTGGCAGGACAAAAGACCCAGCGGACCACATACGCCACCCACTTTCGCTTGCCACCGCAAAAAACTCATCGGAATTAATTAGAAGACTGGCCGTGGCGTTGCGCGTCAGTGACTTGCATTATGGACCAGCCCGCGGACCATCTGGAGGACCCTCGCAGACTACCAGTGGTCTGTCAACCATACTTTGAGAACCGCTGATACAGACTGGTATTTTTATGCCGCATCCACAGCAGAAAGCTGATCCGTGACATAGCACATTAAACATGAGACCACATCCAAGCCATTAGCACGTTAAACACGAGATCAAGTCCAAGCGATTGTTACTGTAAATCGTTTTTGCTAATATAACAGAAGTTACAAAAAAGCTGACCATTGTACGTGCCCCAGCTACGGGACTTTTTTCGAATGTTTACTTTTAAGTTAGTGATAAACACACCCAATTAATTAAAACGTTTTCTTGAGTTGTTAGGGGTTTTGAAACACGGTTTAAATTACTTAAAAAACTTTTAAAAAACGCCCATTTCCTAAATTAACACATATATAACAGTGTTTGGGGGATTCATTTAGACTGTTGAAAATGTATTTATGTTGTTTTATTTCGTCACATGCTGATAACGGTTCTAAGAATTAAGATTTTATCAAACATGAATTAAATACACCGTAAGCTACTTTCTAGAGAGATACCGGGGTAGTAAGTTAATTTTCTTACGTGTTTTTTTTTATCTGCAATAGAATTGTGATTTATCGAATTTCTTGTATACCACATATATATGTATGTTAAGACTATTAATAATTTTTCGGAATGATCAACAGCCCATTATTTTCCAGGTTTCCCCATTAGCGATGCAACAAAGTTGGGAGTTGTCGAAAGTTGAATTAATGAAATTGAGTGATATAGTTATCGAATCACCAATACAATATATTATATATATACACCTATATAAATCAACCGGCCTGTCTCTAGCGTTATCATTTTGTGCCCGAACAATAAAAATGACAGAGTAACAATTTTGTAGATGACAGTATAAAAGACGTCTTCTTGCAACTTAAAACTTTTTATCAGTTTCGCAGCAATAAAAATATTGACTTGAAATATTTGAAAAATTGAACAAAATGAATATTTTTAAACATTTTGTCTTAAACCTCAATAAATTCCTTATAAAGTTTTAGGTTCTGACACATACATATCTGTGTGTGTGTGTGTGTATAATTATGTTTTATTCTGAGTAATATCAGTATCATATGCGTCTCATTCCCAAGTTTGTATATAAAAAGAATAACTAAAAGTATCACACTTCTTACATTCACTCCAAACTGATGAAGATGACGTGCACAATTTCATACTTCTGATTTTTGATGTTAATAGCTCATTTTTTTGAAATTCCTTTTACTGTGTGTTACAGCTGACACTTTAATCTCGGTTTAGATTCTTGCTGTTAATTTTGAATTTATTTATTCTTGTTTGATAACATTTTCGATACACTATATATATTATGTATATGTATATATTTATGTATACTGTTTCGCAGCGCTAAGTAATCAAAAAATCACTGATGACATTGGAAAAGAGTGGGAACTAAAGAATATGTTTCTCTATTGTGCGGCTAACGTTCTCTATAGTTTCACTTACTTCATGTTATAATTGTAATCAGTAAGTCCAATGATTGATCTTGATGGTATATAAATGTCTTATGAACGTTATTTTAACTATATATATATCAACTCTTTTTGTATCATGGGAATGTTTTATTACAGACGATAACACTGCAACACAACTTTCTGTTTGAGTTTGAAGATTAATCTCGAGTTTTATATTTGTTTATCTTTGGTTTGTGAATTTGATATACGCCCTGGTGGGCACGACACAGATAGTCCATTGTGAAACAAGAGGAAGCCATTGTACTATTATTTTCTTTGTTTTAAATTTCATTTGGCAAAATAAATCCACTTCATTCTCGTTTAATATTTTCTCCAATATATATAATGTCTGTTTAAACCTATACTTAAACGTGTCTTGTTTGTATCTATATCTTATAAACCTATTATTCTATGTTACCTAAATCCAATAAAAAATTACGCATAGAACTTGTTAATGTCGCTCTTGCAGAATGTGGCTGTTCCAACTTGATATGATTAGTTGATATTGACTCTTACAGTACTCCCCAGATAATTGTTTGAGACATTTCTATTTAGTTGTTTGCTCGTGTGTGAAGTTTAAAGGCCTGCTAGCAATAAATGGCTTTAACAGCTGAGTACGAAGTATTATATATGAATTTTAGTTGCTATTCTTTAGCTTCAATGCTTATGACGTCACGGCATATTTAAATTTTATATACTAACAAATTAAACATTTGTAAAATATGTTTATTTAATAGGCTAATTCACAGTTAATATCTGAAATATGTGACTTTGATATCTATTATAAAATTTTGGTAAATGTCAACTAAGATTATATAAGTACAGATTTTCATCATCTTTGACTTGAAGGAGAAAGAAGATAAGATAAACTGTTTGTCGTACCGTTTATTTTAACCGAAAAAACAGTTCTATTTTTCTCAATAAACCTCGTTGATAGTTTCATTTCCTAAGACTATGTGTGTTGTGGAGTTTGAAACTATAGTTTGAGATCCTGTTGTCACGTGCCTGGTGAACACCATCTATTTATTGTTCTATAAATAATGAATAATCTTATGCATAAATTTGTGTTTGTATTTATGGCAAAGCTAGTAAGACTATCTGCTGTCGTCCCCAATTGTGAATTACTCACCAGAGGGAAGACAGCCAGTCAGCAGCATCCTACCGCCCACTATAGAGGATTGTCTGTCAATCGTATTACAAGCCCACAGCTTAATTAAAGCGCGTGAAATCCAGAGTTATATCACAGGGCTAACCCGTGCCCTAATATGCATAAATAAAAACTGAAAATAAGTTTAGGGATCAAACTAAGCGTCAGTTAGATACTTAATAACAAAACAAAGTACTTTTACAGTAACATCTAAAACGTTCTTTAATCTCTTGTATATATATATATATATATATATAGTAGGTTCCCTTTAGACAACATTAAAGTACAACTAAATAAGCTACTTTTATCTTTTTAGACATTTCGTATTTCACTTATTTGTACTTTTGAAAACCAATTATTTGAAATCAGTGAAAGAATTTTTATACTGAATCAAATTTAGGTTAATTTTAGTATTGTTATCACAATAATCAGTGTGACTTATTTTCGTCTATTTATAAAACAAGAGGAAATCTTCAATAGCTGCGACACTTGAAACTATTTTAGACAGTAAATTAATCAATGAGACCTTTTTTTTTCCTTTTTATTGCCTATATTTTTGTGCGCCAGCAATACTAAGTGTGTTGTGCGCATATACCCGATTCGATTTTATTACTCATCAGGATCTCTAACAGCCTACCCTCAAGTTGAAATTATTTTAAGCAGGATTAAAGTAAATTAATCTGTCAGGCCCTGGGCGTAGTCAAATACATCAATCGAAAAGGTTTGACCTCCTGAGTCCAGAACTGTAATTAGGTCTCAAATCGGTCAAGAGATGATGGAGCTATGAACTAAAAGTTTTTACTTGGAAAAAAACAAACAAACTCGGAGCCATTCTATGAGACGCTCAGCTGCGTCCAAAGAAGCACTATCTATCTTAATTACTATTTGCTAGATTTTGCATTATTACGTTTATAAATAGGTAAATTATGATACCTTCCTGTGAGTCTTCTGTCAATGAGTGTTAGTATTAACATTTGTTCAAAATAAACTATTCATAGGTCAGAACTAAAAATCAACCCCGTAATAAATATAGTTGATTTAATATAAACGTGTACTGTAATTTAGCGTTTCCCAGTGTGGGCTGCGCCCCTAGGGGGTCGTAAATGAATGGTGAGTTAATAGTGCAAAAAATGTAAAATTAAGCGTTTTAATAATTTTTCTAATGAATATAATAAATAATTGTTACAACGCATATAGCATTTTGATGTGTATCCAAATATTACACCCCGTCACTTAACTAGTTCTTTCACTCGGCCCCCCAATGGCACAGTGGTATGTCTGCGGACTTACAACGCTAGAAACCGTGGTGGGCAGAGCACAGATAGCCCATTGTGTAGCTTTGTGCTTCA
This sequence comes from Limulus polyphemus, assembly GCF_000517525.1. NCBI lineage: Eukaryota > Metazoa > Arthropoda > Merostomata > Xiphosura > Limulidae > Limulus > Limulus polyphemus. Next base: position 166,038 of record NW_013667268.1, on the reverse strand, counting down.
TTACAAACGATCTTTCACTCGTTAAAAAAAAAAGAAAAATGAGGGGGACACGCAAGAAAGCATATTTATTAAAGGGGGCGTGGATGGCTAAACTTTGGGAAACGCTGCTGAAATGGATAAAGGGGGAACGAATGGCAAAAATTTGGGAAACGCTGCTCTAATGGATAATACCACTCTACTTCAAACTATCCGTTACTTAAGTTTGTTCTAATACAGGCTATTGATTTGACATTTAGAATATACGAACTTTTGAAATAATTATTTGTGTCTGAAGCGATGTTGCTTTTATTTTCCAAAACTGATGCCTAGAGTTAACAATGTTTCAGTCACAATTTTTGTGTATGTGTCATTATTAATTATGTATAATTGCAACAGATTATTTTCTAGAGTTGAAAGTGGCAGAAAAGATGATTTAACGTTAGGAACATTACTTCTGTACAAGTTGTAGTTTGCTTACATTATAAAACAGCCCCATAGTGGCACAGCGGTATGTCTGCAGACTCACAACGCTAGAAACCGGGTTTCGATACCTATGGTGGGCAGAGCACAGATAGCCCATTGGGTAGCTTTGTGCTTATTTTCAAACAAACAAACAATTATAAAATAACAGATAACTTTGGTCGCACTTTGTTTTTGGTAAAGAAGATTCGTTACTGAAGTATGAAGCCATTTGCTTAAAGTAATTTTCCAAATTTTCGTTTTTAAATTACTTTTTAAGCTGCATTATAACAATTTCGAATGTAGACCTCTTGGGGCTTGGATGATGTTTTGTTATTTATTTACCTGTGAGACACGTAATGTTTTTGTATCAATCAAACTGGAAATTTGTCCAGGTTATACATTTTCTAAACTTTGTAAGTGGCATAGAATATTAACATTTAATTACATGCCACACAAATGGTGAATACGGTAGATGCAAGTAATGTATAGCAATACGGCTCCAAATATTACTGAAAAATTTATAAATGGCTTCATTTTTTGCATTACATATAAATGATAATAATTTGACGAGAGGTAGCTTCTGTAACACAATTGCGAAGCACACTCTTATCGGTCAAAACAACATGAGTGTTTGATTAGCACGCTCCATGCTGAGCTAGCAGGTAGTTTTTTGATTTAACGTTTTCAGTCGAAAGTCGCATTAACTAAGATATTTACATTATAGAAAAATGCTAATGTTGTTGTTAGCGCTAAGCTATACAAAGCACTACCTACGTTATGTCCACAGCGGTGAATCGAACGACGGATTTTCAGCGCTGTAAAGTCGTAAACTTACCATTGACCCACAGGGGGCTAGAAAAATTCCACACCAATTAAGTTACTAAATTAATGCGATTAATTAAAGTTCTTATATTTAAAAAACAACAATATATTTTTAAGTTAATATTATCAATACTTGATTGATTTAAGCTTAAAATGTTTTATCATCGATAATATTTATTTAATCGTTGAATTTGTTCTATAGCTTTCAATAGCGATTGGCTTGTAGTTTCTCGAATTTTATAATTATGTACCAGTATTTACTTGATATCGTGCTTACTTTTTATCAATAACTGGTAGTTAAATACATGCATAGATAAGGAAAATTAGATAATTTTTTGACTTGTCTTATAAGATGTCACTTATTTAAAGAAAGCTAATTTCTGTTAAATCTACTAAAGCAGAATTCTAAGTGATTGGTCACCATTAACATACACTATTTTCAGTTCACGCTTGAACAGACACTGTAAGAACAGGTAGAAATCACTTCGAATAAATGACTTTTTCATAATCGTTCTTAAGCCATTTGTGGTGGAATCAAATCAGCAATTGAGACAATAAAGAGGAAAAACGGAGAGAGGAGCATTTGTTTGTAAATTGTGTAAGGTTTTCCGAATGGATGATCATTGCGAAACGCGACATTGCACTACTAAACATTTCAACTCAAAAATGAGGACTTGCGTTTGTGAGATCCATCCGCTCGGAATTTCTATAACAGTTTCAATAGATTGTCGTAGTTAACCTTAACAATAAGTATTGATCTGTGATACTGCTCACACTGATTTTTTATAACTTCTATTTGATGCTATTTCTGCACAAATATGCTGACAGCTAGAAAACTTTTGTCAAGCAAACATCCTTCCTACTCTATTAAAATAAAGTTGCCCTCCATTGGCTCAGCGATAAGTCTGATAAGTTATAACGCTAAAAACCGGGGTTCGATACCCGTTGTGGGCACTGCACAGATATCCGATTGTGTAGCTTTGTGCTTAACAACAAACAAACAACTGAAATAACGTTATAGGCATTTTTCGTGGTTCTGTCTTTGTTCATAATGTGTGTGTTGGTCGTATAGCTTTAAACTATCGTTTATGATAGATGTCGCTATATTATGTATTTAGTTCTTTAAAATGCTAAATTCTCCTGTTGAATTGCAGGAGCAACAGTCCCTATCTGTGTTTGGATTAGTGATTATTGTAAGCCAGAAATAACAGCTTAATATTTTACAACCGAGATTATAAGTACTGGCATAAAATAGAATTGGCTCCTTTGCAGGATTCATAGACCTATTCATGATTTACAGAGGTTGCCAGTGAAGCTATCCCAAGGGGGTTTGTTCCTGGAAATGAACCCAGTTAGGACACCCACCCATGATTCTTGTGCACATCTGTCATAGTTGGTCTCACTAGCTCATGAGTGGGATTATCAACACAGTTTTAAACATGACGTCCCCGGGATCTCGAGAGGGGCCAGAAACACGATATCTGATGTTAGATAGGGCTCGACGATCCTAAAAATCTATTCTTAGGCTAGAATCATGCCTGGGTGACCTTCTAGGCGTGTTGTAGCCTCCAGAAGAGGGCTACGCCATATAGATAAAGACACCTACTTCCCAGTTTACTAAGTTTGATTCTGCCAGCTGTAGAACAGTGGGATAAGTTATCTGGGCATACATACATAAACACACACAAAGCTACAAGCTGAATTAATATTAGGCCCGAGTTACGAATTTTAAGAATGTTATTTCTTTCTTTCTACTGATTAACAGAATTAAAAAATAAATTGTATTCGAAAAATACAAGGTTCCATTTTTGACTGTCAGGGAGACAAAAATGTTATTGTCTTGTATCAGATAATACTTTACTACAATAGCTTTATTGTTGTATTATTGAACAGTAAAACGATTGCAACAGAGAAGCCCTTGAAATTCGAATTTTCAACACTTTGGAATGTAAGTAGCATTTTAAATCGATTTTCGGCTTCCATCATAGTCTTGCCGTTTGACGAATGGTATTGAAAGACAGGTCTACTAAGCAGTGCCTTGTGGCAAACAGAAATATAATCTGAAATGTTGTTTGTACACACCTCTGATTTGATGGATTAATTATAAAATGAACGTGATGAAAAAACACCTGCAGTCTAATGTGATTTGTATCACTATTATTAGGTCTATTGAACCAATATATTGTCTGTGCATGTATCAAGTGAAATACAATAAAGATTTATTTTCCTTATCTTGGTGGGCTTTGCGATCATTTCAAAAAAATAATTCAAGTTTCAAATCCAGTATTTTAATACGTTAAAGACAATGACCTCTTCAGCAAAGTGTTTCAGTGCAAACTTTGATTACATCAACACCAGCATAATGAATTAAAAATAAGCATTCAAAAGTGACTACAATTATTGACAATTGGTTTAGACCATTTTCATAGCTTGTTTTGTATGTAACTAAAAAAACAAAAAAAAATGTGTGTTGGTTGTGCCAGTTCGATTTCAAAAACAAATTTTATTGCTGTAATATTTTTAGTAATAGTTTTAAGTAAATAACTTGTTAAACATTTTGTATTTTATCTTAATCACATTATTTTTTTATTATATTTGATTTGTAATTATAAAGCTACATAATTGGCTATCTGTGCTCTGCCCACCACGGGTATCGAAACCCGGTTTCTAGCGTTGTAAGTCCGCAGACATACCGCTGTGCCACTAGGGGGCTTATATTTGAAATGCTCATTTATGTAGGTTAAAATTGTTAGTTGTTAAGCGCATAGCTACGCAATGAGCTATCACTGCTGTGCCCATCACGAGTATCGAAACCCGGGTTTTAGCGTTGTAAGCCTTCATATTTACGACTGGGCCAGGAAGGACCCCTGGGGGAGGGGGCTATAGGTTAAGGTAACTCAGTTTCTCCAATATATTGGATGCAAAGAAGGGTTGCACATACTGGTACACACGTAAGGACACGCCATTAAATAGGTAAACATTTCTTGATCTTTTTTATTTATTTATTTCGTCAGACAAGTAAGCAGTCTTAAAGCCACAGACACGAGTCTACGTATGTGATTTAACAATTAAGGACTTTTACATCGCCCCCTTTTTTTTTCAGTACCTAAGGCTGATCTGTGTAAGCTTATTGACCCCAATAGAACGCAAGAACTTCGTGTGAGCATCTCAAGGCATTTCCCGAAATCTCTCAAATGAACAATATTTTGCTTAAACTTACGCCCGCACATTTATAACTGTGTCAGTTTTAGAATTACTGTTTGGAGTCCACATACGCCTCATCTGTCATTTTTTTAAACTGTATATGCATCAAATTGCTTCTGAGTACATGACTTTGTTACATTGCTCCAAAGAACACACACACACACACAAAATATAAACATAAATTCCATCAATACTGCAATTAATCCCACTAAATACGGTAGAGATCGCCTGATGTATTTTACGTAGAAGATGAGCGATTTCATCCTTTTTCTTTTATTTTTTATCAGTTCTTTACACTGATGAAACCACAAAATGACGCAAAAGAATGCAATATGTTGACGTGACGTCACCGGTAGTGAAAGGTGTAAAAATAAGTCGGTAAATTGAGGATTAAGATTGAAAACCGCTTACATGCGGGCTGATGTTTGGGCTGTTTACATGCAAGAGACAGATGGTTAGGGCGCTCGACTCGCAATCTGTGGGTCGCGGGTTCGAATCCCCATCACACCAAACATGCTCGCCCTTTCAGCCGTGGGGGCATTATAATGTGACGGTCATTCCCACTATTCGTTGGTAAAAGAGTAGCCCAAGATTTGGCGGTGGGTGGTGATGACTAGCTGCCTTCCCTCTAGTCTTACACGGCTAAATTAGGGACGCCTAGCACAGATAGCCCTCGTGTAACAAACAAACATGCAAGAGATATTATTGTGTTTATTCCAAGTAGAATAAAATGTTATTAATAGGTTCACCTATTGGTTCAATACGATAACACGAAGTCACTGCCAGATGTTCTTATGATCCTATATTTTGTCATTGTCAGTAACCTATTAGGATTTAAAAAAAAAATGTGTACACAATATAAAACTGAAGGCAATTGATAACAAATATATACTTTAAACGAAGCGTTTGAATCTTAGGTACACGTAAACCTAGCATTTCTTAACCATCTAATTAATTAAGTTTCAGATAGTTATTTCTTGTAATTTATCTTTGTTTTTATAATACATCTATTTCAGACAGTAACAAATACGTCTGTAAATCGTGAACATTACATACATAGTAAATGTCTGTTTTTATCAAAGCTTTAAATTCGTATATTTAAACAAAAATCGGTTCAAACAACTTGAAAACACAGATAACTTGTAATATCCCTTAGTTATCACTGTCTATTTTGAAACTAAATATAAAGTTAGATTAGGAATAGTAACAGTTTTTGGTGTAGTTTTTCATATGTAACGCATTTTTATATTTTCTGATTTTGGAAGAGTTTGATTTCTTGAGACATGTTTTTTTCTTACAGGGAAAATTACACATGTATGTAGAGAACAGTAAAAAGAAGTAAACTGGATATCCTAAAATCTTAAGATTAACATGGGGCGGGAGAAGGAGAAAGTATCATTCTTTAAACAAAGACTTTCTATTATTTTTATATTAAAGATATTGAGTTATTTGTCATATACAAAGGTCAATAGCTCTATAAAAATCTTACTAATCTTGTCAGCAAACAGTTTTTTCTCTCTCTCTCTAAAAAAAAATTATATGAACTTGTGTATTTCCACACCAACACTTGTGAGATCGGAACATAATTACATCATTATTCTTTTTATTTATGGGTCCGGCATGACCAAGGTGGTTAGGGTGCTCGACTCGCAATCTGTGGGTCGCGTGTTCGAATCCCCATCACACCAAACATGCTCGCCCTTTCAGCCGTGGGTAAAAGAGTAGCCCAAGAGTTGGTGATGACTAGCTGCCTTCCCTCTAGTCTTAAACTACTAAATTAGGGACGGCTAGCGCAGATAGCCTTCGTATAGCTTTGCGCGAAATCCATAACAAACAAACCAACTAACTGATTGGCCACTGGTTTTTGGATTCAAAAGACTTCCTGATTGACCACTGTTTTTTTTTTGGATTCAAAGGGCTTCCTGATTGGCCACTGTATGATTTTTCTGTGATAATGTAGCTCATGTTAAGAAATGTGCATAAAACAC
>NW_013667268.1:157275-159573 GCF_000517525.1 Limulus polyphemus | reverse complement strand
CACTGTTTTTTTTTTGGATTTAAAGGACTTGCTGATTGGCCACTGGTTTTTGGATTCAAAAGACTTCCTGATTGACCACTGTTTTTTTTTTGGATTTAAAGGACTTGCTGATTGGCCACTGGTTTTTGGATTCAAAAGACTTCCTGATTGACCACTGTTTTTTTTTTGGATTCAAAGGGCTTCCTGATTGGCCACTGTATGATTTTTCTGTGATAATGTAGCTCATGTTAAGAAATGTGCATAAAACACTCGTTCTAGAGTTTACACTGAAATCAAAATCCCCTGTTTTTATACTTCTTAGTACGACTTCTTCAGAGGCCTGCATTTGTTTTATTTCGTATTTTTAAAGCTCTTTATTTTGTGTTTATTTTAAAACGTCTGTATTTATGTTAATCCATTTTGCATGAGAACTGTATTCGGAAATTCTTCAGTTTACTAAATTCATAGTTAATTGCAATTTCGTTTGTGTTATATATAACTCTGAATCGATAAAGTCATTTTCGCTGAAGATATATTGATCGTCTCACATTTGTGTATACTTTACTTACAATATATTTTCAACCGTCCGTGTAAAATACTAATGTTTTGTTTCTGTATGTACGTCAAGATATTTTCAGACGTCTGTATAAAATACGGACGTTTTGTTTCTGTTTGTATGTCAAGAGATTTTCAGACGTCCGTGTAAAATATGGATGTTTGTTTTTTCTGTACGTGTAGGTCAATATATTTTCAGACGTCCGTGTAAAAAACGGATGCTTTATTTCTCTATGTGTGTCAAGATATTTTCAGACATCCGTTTAAAATACGGACGTTTTGTTTCTGTTTGTATGTCAAGATATTTTCAGACGTCCGTTTAAAATACGGACGTTTTGTTTCTGTTTGTATGTCAAGATATTTTCAGACGTCCGTGTAAAATATGGATGTTTGTTTATCTGTATGTGTAGGTCAAGATATTTTCAGACGTCCGTGTAAAAAACGGACGCTTTATTTCTCTATGTATGTCAAGATATTTTTAGACACAAAATACAAAGCATTACATTAAAACAATAATGAACAGATGCATAAAAATATTTTGTCAATTTGTTGTGTTTACAAAAATGCTGAAACGACAGTTATTCGTGACGAATATTTACAGTATATAAAATTGAGTATTTTTTACTCATATAGGTAAAGCAAGAGACCTGCTATTACCGCCTACAGCCAAGTCCAAGACCCTCTCTGGACTAGATGAAGGGACTAAGTATGATCTTCTAGTGTCAGCCGTTTACAGCGGAAACCAGCGAGTACCAGCCCCAAAGAAAACGGTTCGAACTAAAGATTCACATATGAACGATCTTGCTGTGGATGAAGGGTATCGTTACGAAATGACCCCGAAAGAGCCAGGTTTGTTTCAGTGTAAATCTTTAATTAATATTAGCTGGACATCACATATTTATGCACGCGAAAGAAAATATAATGTCTCGAACCTCATTCAGTTTATGTATAATACATTAAAAGTAGTATTGTGGTCATTTCTTTGTTTGTATTTCTTGTTTGGTAAGTGTTCGGTAATGTGCCGAATGTGATTCGACTCTGAAATTACTCAGGGACTTGGGCAGGAATTCACTTTGAGCCAGTTCTGAGGGGGGTGGCGTGAATGTGTAAAGTTCGGTGCCGGCTGATAATTATGGAATGTGCAAATGTGATATTAATCAAAAAATACTTAGAGTTCATTAATAGCGAACAAAAATTTCCCCTCTTGCCCCATATTATATGCCTTTCATTGAGTTTCTGAATCTATTACATTTAATGCTCATTGTTATGATAATAGTTGTAATACTTAGACTACTATAAAAAACGTCATGTCTAATGAGTGGTCCACGTTGGATAAGTGTAGGCTCATCAAACTTTCATTTTAACATAACGTATAATTTTAAGTCAACGTTACAGTCGTTTTTTTTTCCATGGCTCACAAATAGTTAGCGCTGTATTTCGGATAAACAACTTACTATATATAGGGTAAAAAGTCGTAGTTCTAGTTCAAAAGTTTTACCTAATAAAAGTTTCGTAGTTAATCTGAGATAGGTGCTACGTTCACTAAAACAAACGGGCTCTAGGAAATATTTTAAAGAGATGTTAAGGTTCATTATGAGGATCATAAGCACTAAGGGCGTACACCTGAAATGTAAGTAAGGCGTGTTAAGCTGCATGTAAAGCACTGAAAATCAATCAGTAATAATCAATGAAGTTCGTCAGGTCAACGAACTCGACTTTTGAAGAACATTGTAAAAGTTCTGTTTCTTAAAGAACAGTTCTTTC
>NW_013667268.1:129742-156444 GCF_000517525.1 Limulus polyphemus | reverse complement strand
TTTTATTCAATAAGATAGTGACTATATAGAATTGTGTGACGGAATTATATGAGTTTAGGAGAGGAAAGCACGTTTCTGCTGCAGATTTAAGAAAATAACAGAGGATTATGTTGTTCAGTTTCTGTTGCCGAAAATAAGTCCATTTAATGATTGAGATTGCGCGTCAATACAGGATAAAAGCATTATCATCTAGCTTTCAGCTAAACCTCAAGCTATCTATTGTATTCATTTAGGGTTAACGAACAGGTAAAAAATAAAGAATTTTGTTGGTCGTACAAGAAAATCGAACTTAAAGCACTGGTGGATTTTTCTATTAGAAATTTACTCTTTTTTTTCAGACACGCTGAATGCACAATCGTTCACAACATAAAACTTATGCACTTCGACAGTGTTCTTTTTTTTTTGTGAATATAATTGTCTTTCTGCGTGACAATCTTAACAAATTTTCACTAGAGTTTGCGAAAATTTCGGATATTTCGTTTCTTTGTTCCCATTATTATCTTTATATTAGCTATTGTTTTTGTTTTACTTTCTTGTTTTGTATCATCTCACTCCACATCATGTTTTTTTACTTAGACCAATATTATTCCAGTACACAAGCTGTACATGCTTAATCACCTAAGCCTAATTATATTTTAATTATTTTTGTTGAGCATACTTTGTTCATTTCCGTGATCAATAATTCTAATTCGAATCACCAAATGGTTCTAGTTTGATTTCTTACCGTAATACCCATGTTTTTGATACGCATATTTAAAAACAAATATCAATTAATAGCATTAATAATATAAAACACTTACCTTGTTAAAGTTCTATGTCTATGATAAATAAGTAATATTTTTTGTGGACATTTTCAGCTCAATGCATGTCTGTCACACGAACTTCAAGTATGTATAATCAGTACTTATTTTTCCCTAATGTGGTTACTATTATGTACTACTTGAGACCGCTCGAGTAAAATAGTTAAAATAGTTCGTATGAAAATCAAGACTTGCAGGTTCGTTTTATCATTTCATTAATATTTTAACTATACATATCCTAATTACATAAATTCACAGTTGCACACAGTTACTTTCGAACCTAGCAGCGAAACATACGTCAGAACTAACAGCAAATATATATTTATCGTTGTGAAAGGAAACGCCTAATAGTTGTTTTCTAATGTGGTATCCACTCTGTTGTTGGAGGAGTCCTAATACTTTTTTCCGCACCCTTAGGCTTACGGTTAATTAAGAAATAAAAATATATTGAGTATGAGTATCGAATGCAGATCAAGAAAAATATTTCTTCTCTTTCGTCACGCTGGTCTATCCCAACAAGTAGTGAACAAACTTACCAGTCTAGTATAATATGGATTAAACATATGGGGTGCAGATTGGCCCTGGATTTTGGAGTTGGCGAACTGGATTCGATTCCATGCGATACCACAAATATTTCTCGCACTTTAAGCTTTGTGCGCACTATAAGAGTAACGGTCAATACCTTAGCGTAGCGAGGATAGTGGATGCTTGGGTGTTGCTGACTGAGTGCATTTATTCTGGTCGTAAGTTCAAAATGAGGGACGTTGGCAGACAGACTTAGTAGCTTTGTTATGAATACAAATATTAAACCTATTTCACGTGTAACTCTATATTTCACTTGTAAATAAATTCCGATTAAGTCACTACCTTAATCTAGAAAAGGAAATATTAATGTTAAAACTCTAGACGTATATCTGATATCAGCTCTTAACTGATGTGCATGCATTCATTTTAATTGTTTTGGTTTAGCTCATTTACTAAAGTATTTATAAATTATTGTTGTTTTTTATAAAAAATTAATGTCGTCCGATTAGCTGATAAAACTTGTCACTGTTCTTTAGCACTTAAAACTATTGAACACAGGTCATCACCCCTGTTAGATGGAACATTTATATTTGACTCAAGCTCAAGTACTAATATTGTCATACGGGGTGCTCAGAATAAACCATAAAATAATTTATCATATTTTCTCGAATTTTAGACTTATACAAAGGTTGACTATATATCTTGTAACATGGACGTGTGTATTCTCAACTAATCACAGCTTTCTTCTCAAATTTCGCAGAGTGTAATTGCAGTGAACCAGGCATGGTGGCCTGCACGAGAATGCATGGAACTGTGAAATGCACATGTTTTCCTGGTTATGCCGGTAGATGGTGCGAGAGTTGTTCACCCGGCAACTATCGGGATGGAAAGGAATGTAAACCATGCCCTTGTACCAACATTACGTCATCAGGAGATTGCTCATTAGGTAAATATTTTTCCTTTTGTGTTTTCAATAGTCTTGTTGCATAATTGTAGCTTAAAGTAAGCAATCTGTATTTACACTGTAAAAGTTTGAATTTGATTCTTTTGCCTACAAATAACTAAACGTTATCGAACAAAATGCAAGTATAAAAAGTTATTAAACATTACGCGGAAGTATAAACAAGGGCTCATCTTATCCAACAAAAATTGACTGTTCTTTTCGAACATTGCATTGCCTCTTGAAGCATTGTAAGTAAATAGGCCTAATATATGTAATAAAAATAACATTATGGCGGCAGATATTTTTTTTACACTTCTCGTACTTTTATTTTAATATTTCAACGAATTTTGCAGCCCATCCTATACAACAATCCCTGTACTTTTATTTCAATATTCCAGCGTAGTTTTCAATTCATCCTGTATAACGATATCTGTACTTTTACTTCAGTATTTCAACGTATTTTTCAGCTCAACCTGTACAGCAGTATCTATACGTTTATTTCAATATTTCAACGTATTTTTCAGTTAATCCCATACAACAATCAATTCTGTACTTTTACTTCAGTATTTCAACGTTTATACCAAGGTTGCTGCATTTTGATATAAAGGGGGTAATACCCTTATGCTTTGACTATTAACCATGACAACAACCTCATTCTTTCTTCCTTTTTTTTTCTTTTTTTTGTTTTCAGACAAATCCGGAAAGGTCACGTGCACGTCATGCCTACCAGGACACAGGGATGTTTTGTGTGATTCCTGTACAGCGGGCTATCACTGGAAGGAAGACCACTGTGTAGCATTAAACTGTCTGAGTTTTAGCCTGTGTGCAGAACAGCGGGATGATCCCAGTTGTATAGACTGCATATTCTTGATGGAAAACCTGGGATCTCCAACCGCACAGAAAAGTTCTGGTACATTATCCTATCGTTTCCTATTTTATGTAATTTAATCGATCTTTTTTACATGTCCTTTATTGTCTGCACATATCTTTCCTACGTATTTCTGTTATATTTATCATGCTGATTGCTTGTTTTTTCTTTCCTTTCGCTGTAAGTGTTCTGCAGTTCAGAATAGTGTAATTTCTAACGTTTAACCAAACATTGATGATTCCTCTCTCATTATTGGTTCTTTGGGTCTCGGCACCTGCGACACATGGTGAGGAAAAGATTGTATTGTGTATGGTGGGTATTGATTGGCTGACCTGTGGTTAAAAGCTAGTTTTGGCGACAAAGAGTTGACTGCAATTTGGAGACTTTGTTTCCTTATCTTATCGAATTATGGCAACCTCTTAATTCTCATTTGGTTCACGCACGTACAAAAACTAAAACGGTATTTTTAATTTCATATGATACGGCACCAAGAAGAAAACGTATAGTGTCCTCTATTTAATTTGGTAAATATAATGTAGTATGTAATGCTTTTAAAAAATTCCATTTTTGTTTGACTTTTAAACATAATAAAGATGTCATTCCAGTTTTTAACTCAACTTTTATCCAACTATTTAATATACAACATACAGTCGTTGACATATTTTATTTCAATATTATACAATGAATACTTTTGTTGTTTGTCATTAAAAACCCACTTCTGGTAGCGGTTTTAACCTCAGTATCTAATTAATTTGTTGTTTATCTTGTGATAGCAGTGGTTCTCAACCTTTTGGAGGGTCAGGACCCATTTGTATATATTTATGGGCCGTCGCGTCCCATTAAATAACTGTCGTGCAAAAGCTTATCTGGTTTTCTGAATACTTACTAAATAATTAAATAAATATACAGGTATATATTCTTAAAGTATATTCGAGACCTTTTCACGCATTCTGACGAACCAATATTGGGTCTCGACCCATGGGTTGGGAAACTCTGTATTAAAGAGATACAGTGTGTTTCAGTTTTGCTTTTGTTGGTAAAATAAATGATAATTATTGTTACTAATTTTCAGCCCGCTCAATAGCAGATGGAACAGTTCCGTTGATCGCTGTCGTTGTCACCCTTGGGGTGATTCTGTTGGTTGCAGCTAGTGCTACATGTTATCGATATTGGTCCCATCGACGGAGTAGACCACGCCTTCCCTTCTGGAGTATTGAACTCCGTGAGGAAAAACTGAATCTCAGTTCCGAATGCCAATACCAACATTTAGATGCTGCTACCAATAAGGTCGTGCAAGCCACAGCTGCTGAGGACGTCGAACCGGAAAATCTCCATAATCCACTGCCGCGATACTCTACCCCCAAGAAGTTTTTCAGAACTATGGAAGTTTAAGATGTTCGGCTGTTCCAGAAATACAGAAAGAAGAGGGGGTAAATCCTCATTTTCTAGTCAAAGAGAAAGGAAGCTCATAAGAAGTGAGATAAATTATTTAAAAACTGCGTTAATGATAAACATAACATGACATACATCTCTTTTCTTAAGCACAAAATTATAACAGTTTGGCCCAAGGTATACCACATTTCTATAGCTGAATATGAGCATAGCTGTGCTACAAATTGTTATCCAGTATTGACTGAATAGCAAAAAGCTTTATTAACTTTTCTCAGTTTCATTCACAAAAAGTCGCTGAAAGAATACTCATGATATTTGTATTTAGGTAACGTACATCAGCACCAAAGACACTACACATTCTTAGAATGTTATCTTCAATTTGTTCAACTACACATTAAACATCCTATGACTTAGTGTTGACGCCTTTTTATATTGTTGATTTTTAATATTAATCTTTAAAATACATACTTCTCCGGAATGTTTTATCTGTGCCAAGCTAAGTGTAGCTGCTGTTTTCTTAACCTCATTACTTCAACCTACTTTAGTATATCCCATCTTCATTTATTCCACGTTTATCTACTTACCATATTGTCCATTACTCTGCTCTTGATCCTTTAATATTACACATCTTCGCCAGAGATCTAACTACTGAAATTTTCTTAATCTCTGCACTTAATATCTCAGTATTGTCATATCCTGCTTTATTTTACACCAATGTAGAATACTTCTAAGTCTTAAGTTACTATATGATTAACCTGTTGTGTTCTACGTCAATACATGTTATTACATTCACCTTGATTCGTGTGCTAGAACTATCCAGATTACCACATCAGTCTTATTTTTAAAATCTATAACTACCCAGTTACAATATGGCTTAGTCCTGTGGTGGTTCTATGTTCTTATTCTCCACTGTCCCTGATATGTCTAATTATCGTATGACCTATGCCTGTGGTGGTTCTGTGTTCTTACTATCCAGTGTCCCAGATCTATCCAATTATCATATGGTCTAGTCCTGTGGTGGTTCTGTGTTCTTGTTCTCCATTGTTCCAAATCTGTCCAATTATCATATGGCCTTGTCCTATTGTGGTTCTGTGTTCTCGTTCTCCACTGTTTCAGATCTAATCAATTAACATATGATCTAGTCCTGTGGTGGTTCTGTGTTCTTGTTCTCCACTGTTCCAAATCTGTCCAATTATCATATGGCCTTGTCCTATTGTGGTTCTGTGTTCTTGTTCTCCACTGTTTCAGATCTACCCAATTAACATGTGGTCTAGTAATTTTGTGGTTCTATATTCTTGTTCTCCACAGTTCCAGAACTATCCAATAATGATATACCCTAGTCATATTCTAGCTATATATTCTTGCCTTCAATTGTTACAAGTCCTCCATATTACCAAAATCAACTTTTGCTGTTCTAGGTCTGTATAGATCACCATAATCTAGTCATTCTTTGTGTCACTGCTGATTTCAACACCCTTTACCACTTTATTATCCTCAGCTGTTTTTGTTTAACTATAACACTTCATTATCCTCAGCTATTTTTGATTTAACAATCCCACTGAATTATCTTCAACTGTTTTCGTTTTATCAATACCACTTTATTATCCTCAGCTGTTTTTGTTTATCAATCCCACTGTCTTATCCTCAACTCTTTTTCGTTTATCAATACCACTTTATTATCCTCAGCTGTTTTTGGTTTATCAATAAAACTTCATTATCGTCAGCTGGTTTTGATTTAACAATACCGCCTTATTATCGTCAGCTGGTTTTGATTTAACAATACCACTGTATTATCCTCAACTGTTTTTGGTTTATCAATACCACTTTATTATCCTCAGCTGTTTTTGGTTTATCAATACCACTTTATTATCCTCAGCTGTTTTTGGTTTATCAATACCACTTCATTATTCCGAGTCAGTTCAAAATGCCATATTATCATCGTCCTCAATTCCAAGTTTCCTCAAATTACTTACTGGTATTCCCAAATTACCATATGTTACACGTCACTACAAGTCAATCAGATTATGTTATTTATTTCCTGCTCTGATCTGAAAATCGTGAAACACGATTAATGCCTAAAAATATATCACATATACATGCAGACAAATGGTGTCTATAATGGTTAATCGGTCCTGTTTTAAGTGTTTTTAAAGCACATGTTAGACACTAAACGAATATGGCGATTTTTTAATACTAAGTGTTTTGAGATAAGCTTAGAAACTGGTAACAGCAGACCATGGAAGTTTCAGTTAAGTAGTGAAAAATATTGTGTGGAGCTCGAGTAAAAAAGTTTATGACACCTGATGAAAACATTTACGTTATAGTTCAATTCTACAAGTGTATTTTTGAGTATTATGCAGTTCAAAATGTTATATGAATTCGCTAGTAATTTTTCCAACCAATGTTTTTCACAATCAATAAATAAATGAGACAAAAAAGAAAGGAAATAAAAAAAATCCAACAACGGAAGAAAAAACAAAAAGTTTATGTAGAATTTTCTAACCATTCCAAATATATAAGTACTCATATTTAAATTTACTTATTAAGATAATAGTAATAAAAATGCATATTTCTTGTGAATTTACTTTTACAGCGGCACATGTTGGCTCAATGTTAGAGCTCTGGATTTTGGATCTAACAAGCCGGGTGCGAAACCGTGTAATAGCATAATATTTTTATCACACTTTAAGCTGTGAGTGAATAATTGGGGTCAAAGTGAATCAATTAGCATGAATGGTGAGTAGTAAGATGCTGCTGACCGGCTGCCATCCCTTTATCAGTCGTTTAAAATTAGAAAGGACGGCAAATAACCTTAATAGTTATTTCATAAATACAAATTAATAAAGCCTTTCAATGATGAAGTGATAATTGTGTCTGTGCGTTTTAATTTCTGTGTCATAAATCACTTATAATTACATATATTCAACATTACCGAAAACCTAGGTAAATTATACTACACCTAGCTATGTTGGAAAAACAAAGTGGAAATTTATAACTCCTCCTCTGTCAAAACTTGCAGATTTCCACGTGAGATGGTAATTTTTTCCCCATCGTATTTCGTAAATGAAAAAGGAGATTAGACATATATATATATCTGTTGTTATGTCTTACTGAAATGTGTAGATAGTTTTTACTAGAGCTTTGAAAGAGCTCAGATTTCGCATGCTTTCATTTTTCATCATGTACTTTATCTGGTGGCATTGCAAGTTTTATTTTTATTCGTTGATTTTTTTTATATTGCTTCATATGCGGCCAACTAACTGTATGTATAAATTGATATATTAGTATAATGTCGTATTTCAATTTAATGTCAGTAGAAATAGTTAGAATGATTAATTTAACCAAATGTGAGAGGTGTCTCTTTCTTAATAAATTGTTCTTAAGTTCGAAAATGATTTAATCTTAATTTCAGTTTGCAAACTACTGACATCTCATGGAACAGTAATTCATCATGATAAATAAGAAAATTATTATTTAGATGCGAAATGATCATTTTTAGGTCAACTGTTTACACTCGTGTAGAAAAACAAGGCCTTAAATTTAATTTTGTTTATTTTAAGTTAGTTAAGTATTTTAATTTTTTCATTTAAAATAAAATGTTGTTGCTAATTGAAGGAGACGTCAATTTATACTTCTTTATTACTGTAACTAGCATACACGTTTATTGATAAATCCGTGAGATATTCTATATAGTATTAATATATGTTAGCACATTGAAATAAAATTACTTTGAAAATTGTTACTAATTTTTACGAGTAAGCTTATCGGATGCTTTTGAAAAATTACCGCTAAATTTTGCTAAACACGGTGACATTTTTTAAAATATTCTTTGTGTGCTAGTAAAATGGTCACGTGGGATTAAAAATATAGTAAATCACGTCAGGTTGTTTTAATTGTGATTTTACTTCATGTACTATTTAACCTGTAGGTAATCGTTAAGCCTAAAAACGTTTTTTTGCACGTTCGCGGGTTATTTTGAATGTGGAAGTGGCTATACAATTATATATATATACATATAATGAAGTAGCTGAAGTGAAAGTAATAAATATACGGTAATTAACTTAGTTACATAAATAACACCAAGGACGAGAGCAAACATTTAATCTTATCAAATTAGTTCAATTTCGTTAAAGAATAGTTAGTCATTTAAAGGTAATTACTATTAATTCAAAAATTTATCAACGTTCACACATAATGTTTTACTTCGTACAGATGACTCGAAAGTAGTCAAATTAGCATCTTGGTGTTAAATATGGACGTAATACACATATCGTGTAGTTGTGTGATGGTTCCTCTGGCTCTTAGTTAATTATGACGTCTTGGTTTCCAACATGAATTAAGACAGTCAAGGTTCAAAGGAACGGTAACAATGAAGTATTTTATATATTGCATCAAACCTCGATGTATTGTTTCTTACCTTGCGTTAAGTACCTGTTGTATGTAAGTTTTCAATTTCCAATTGTTAAATAACTCTATAAATTGTTTATATCATTTGTGAACAATCATAATGTTTTCTATGTTATCCTTCATATATATAATCCTTAAATTACGTTTTACTAGAACATTTAGACTAGTACAAGATATATATAGTGATTGTCCATAATAAAATCTAATAGTTAACAATAATAATAACTGTGTAAATGCTTGTAAACAGTGTTATTTATCTTATGTTGTACGTGTTCGAAAGAAAAGCTAACAAAATGTTCTCGACATTTTGTTCTTCTTGTGTAAAAGTGAATAAGAAATACATTAAAGGACATGCCCTGTTACTAAGTGGCCTATGGATTATTTTCACTATAAAAAAAAAACTGAATGAAGAATACATTAAATAGTTTTTTGAATAGTTTCTTGGTTATTTTCAATATGAAAGCAGAATAAACAATACATATTAAAGAACACTTCCTGTAATTGAATATAGTTTTGAAATGCGTTTTAAAGTTATTGAAAATTTCGGAAAGAGATAGAAACAAACAATAGAAACAAGACACGTGGTTTAATAAACGTTATTGGTTTGTATGTATAATATAAAAGTAAATTACTCAATCAGAAAAAAACACACTCAAAATAAGCCTATTTTAAATAATCATAGTTATTCCTTTTAGACAAGGATAGAAACATCGAGAAGCGCCCGCAAAATATCCTAAAGACAGAACACTATGCATTCAGAGAAGGAAAAGCGTCGAGTTGTATAAGTTACTGTTGCATTTCATGATGTATACAGCAAAAACGTAATTCACGTGTAAGTTTAATATTTTTGCACGAGATAAAACTCAAGTGTACAGAGTGTGGAACATATCCCTATTCCTACACACAAACGGTAATTTGCAGTATAAGCTTCACTATCTTGTTAACAAACTTCTAATGAAGTTGTCTTCCGGTGGGACAGCGGTAAGTCTATGGATGTAAAACGCTAAAATCCACGCTTCGATTCTGTACGGTAGACAAAGTAAATAGCTTATTATGACTTTGCTTTAAAAAACAAACAAACAATCTTAATAGAGCTAGAAGTTACTTAAACTCCAGTACTTTTTGTGTGATTCCATATGTGGAGTCATGTGATACTTGGTTGTTGATGTTTTTTTACCTTAAGAAGAGAAACAAGTACTTCAAGATATTTTGTAACAGATTTTCTCTGTTTGGGCCTTCCATGGCCTGGTGGTTATGCCTCTCGACTCGCAACCTGTGGGTCGCGGGTTCGAATCCCCGTCACCAAAAATGTTGGCCCTTTCAGCCGTGGGGGCGTTATAAGTGGCGGCCAATCCCACTATTTGTTGGTAAAATAGTAGCCCAAGAGTTGGCGGTGGATAGTGTTGACTACTTACCTTCCCCCTAGCCTATCATTGTTAATTAGGGACGGCTAGCGCAGATAGCTGTTGAGTAGCTTTGCTTTAAATTCAAACCAAACTAGAATGTTTAATCACGTGTAGCTTAGCGCATCAGTTCTCGACCTCTTCGTTATGAACATAGTCCTCGCGGACTCCACACCTGCACCGATAACAGTTCCTGCTGTAACTAATAATAATATAAAAAAATAACTCCTAATAGCTGTAGAAATAACACTGGAGACAAAAGACTATAAATTATTTGCAAAAGTTACTGTGTTCCTAAGAGCTCCTCTAAAGCTCTTTGAGGATTCTCGGTTGAAGCTCAGTCAGGACGTCGTACTGCGTTTTGAAGGGGTGTGTTCGATCTACATTCTGTTGCCTGTGACGAGTCCGTGAAAAACAGCAAAGTAACTGCTGGGTCAGACAAACCCTGTTAGGGCTATTGTTATGAACTAGGTTTCGAAATTTGGCTCAAGTTAGATATCGTGCCCTTTAAGTATATTACAGGCGCCTATCATATAAGACCTTCGTGTCTGTTTTCTAATGGGGTCGGCCGTGGCCTAGTGGTTAGCGTGCTTGACTGTTAATTTGAGGGTTCGTGGTATAATCTATCATTCATAATTACGAACTGTTTGGCTCCGACAGCCCTTTGAGTAGCTTGGCGCGAAAAACCTGAAACAAACTATTTTTTAAACTTAATGATTGTTAATTACGTTCACTTAACGTTCAGTGCAAATCTCTGAAACTGAGATTATCGTAAAAAAAAATCTATCATCAAGACATTTTAAAACCACACATGAAAATAGAAATGTTCAATACACCTTAAATCTGAGATTGTTTGTTTGTTTGAAGTTAAGCACAAAATAAACAATGGGCTATCTGTGCTCTGCTCACCATGGGGGGGGGGGGGCTAAATCTGAGAAAATACCCTGATAATGCCGCGATTAGTTTGCCCACAAGCATCTTTTTCAGTTACCCTCTTGTTATCGACCACCTTGTAATATACTTATGTAAGATGGTGAGAATAAAACATCCTGTTACTTGGAGTTATGCTCCAAATTCTTAGTGAAGTAACAGAACAGCTTCTATCTAGGTCAATATCGACCTAATGTTAACTCTGATTAGAAAAACATTGATTTGTAAGTTATTTTAGTATATGTACTTGGTTTCGATTTAGAGCAATTGTCTGAAGTTGACTCTAATGGATCTTTTGTTGAATTCTTTCACTCATACTTTAAAGCTGCACTTGGGAGTGATTCGTGTCATTTTTCTTGCTGTAATATTATTAGTGCCACAATTACTGGGAAATACGGGAACTAGGGTTGATATTACTCATTTGGAACACAGTAATAGAATAGAAATCATGTAATTCTGACTTTGTTGTGAGTGATCCAAGAAGACATATTCAGGGGAAATGAAAATAACAGATTGTGTTTTATGGTACCTGTCATTATTCTTTAAAGAACATATGGAATATTGAAACCAACACCTCCCTAAATATCAACCAGCAACATCACCTAAAACATGCACATCTTCAGCATTGACTAATAGGCCCATTGTTTATTAAGCAGAATTTCAGTATATACTCCTCCAAACAGTCGCCTACTATCTCGAGCAGCTAGATGCGACACTAGGAAACTGGCTCAATAAAGTTGTGGTAAATTACAAGATTAATCAATATATAGCAGGAATTTCTTAACATATGAAAGGGTGGTAACAGGATACCCCAGATAGGAAGAATCAAGCCAAAGTCAAAGCAGTATGAATTGGTAGTCATTAAAGGCTTTGCATACTATATTGTTAGAGTTTTGTAAAGAAGATAATTTTCTTCCGACAACAAGAGCCGTCACCTATGGTCTGAATATGTAACTTTTACAAATACGTCACAAATAATCCCACCCTTTAGAAAGGATTTGCAAAGGTGGTCCCTGTGGTAAACAAACTTCCATATATATCACGCAAGAATACACTGTGGTGTTGGAAGAACAATCTTTGCCAAAGGAACCTACTATGAAGATCCAACAGTCAACATTATTTTCTGAGCTGTATGATTTGTGATGGTAAAAAATCGGGCTACGCAGCTACTTTTAACCGGATAGCGGGATTGCTTACTTCAGTTATGATTTCCCTATTGAAAGTGCAAAGCGTGTACAGTAGTATATAGCGTTTGAACCTTGGACATTCGACACGCAGCCCGACACACATATTGTGGGCCACTAACTGCCTCTGCTGAAGGAGCAATAAAGAAAATATCTTCTATTCAAAAACTACTCGATATGTATGGTAGCTAGTATTTAGAAATTGAGTAAGGTATACATGCACCAAAAGAAAGCGGCAGATGATGAATAAAACAAAAATCCAAACCTGTAAGTATGTATAGATAACGTGTATGAGTATGGTTTATCAAATATATATTGGTCACGTTTTACGATTAATTAATTTCTAATGCTCCAGGAACTACAAAAAATAGGAATGGATTTTTCAGCGGATGATATTGGTCAAAAAGGCACTAACATGTTTTTTTCGTTGTTGTTGTTGTTTTTTCAGCACTGCTGTTCACTATCTGCTAAAGAAATTCGGATTCTTATTCACGCATAACGAAGTGTCCACTTCTAACATGTCATTGAGCAATTTTGAAAGATACGAACTACAGCAGTTAATTCCGGTTACAGAAAAGCAACAAGTGGTAGGGGTAACTGAAACTATATGTAATTCCTGTTCCCTATTTAAGTATAATAATATTGGTCATCAACGACAAAATTAATCTAAACTCGCATTCCAATTTGTGTGATTCTGACTGTAGATATTATTTAAATCTAACCTGTTCAGAGAAAGAAACCACTGATGCAGTTCTAAAGCTTGACAACAAAATTGTGGGTGAAAGATACACACAAGGAATTGGTCAATTCCATCTTATCAAAACTACAATTTAAGCATAGAATCAGGAAAAACTAGCAGACTTTCGGAATTCAAACAGTAATGGCAGCCACATATATATAAGTGATTACACAAAACATGCGATGAGAGTATAGGCATGTTCAAGTTGAGGATGTTTAAAGTACGCCAGGAGATCAGTAGTTAAGAAAATAGCCCATAGATGGCAGCAGGTTCAAATAATAGAGTGTGCAAATTTTTAAGTTTCCTGTAATTGTGCAAACGATCAACGCTTGTTTTTCAAATTCCTTCCTTATTTCTGAACAATTTTATACCAGGTAAGGAAGTAATGATCGAAAGACAATTGTGACAACTAAGTAAAAATTATAGCAAATAACTAAAATTTCTTCGCAGAAAGTTTCTGCACTTCTGATTCATTAATGAATCAGCTGAATAACTAACTCCAGTTATTCCAAGCCATTTAAAATATATATGTCTGTGAAAACAGATGTACTAAATCTTCCTCTTAAATTTGTACAGTTTCGCTAATTTTCTCAATTAGTTTATACTAAATTCAAATATGGGTATAAACAAAGAGGTTAAAAATATACCAAAAATTATTTAGCAAACCGTGAAAATGGTAATAAAAAGTCAATATGTTTTAGCAAAACTTTGTAATATTATCTTTAGTTGGTCATGCTTTTATCTAGCTGCATAAGGTATTAACTCCAAAATTACACTTTGTAGGCTTGCCATACGTTTCCCATTAGAACATTTAACTTTTTCAAGTTATAATACATTCAAGCAGCTTGTGATATATTACACGTTAGATCAGCCAACATGTTCACGTTATTTACTAAAATAACAACTGTAGGTATGAGATCCTTAGAAAGTAACCATATGAAAGTGTTGTTCTAAAGCTAAACCTTTTGCCTATAAAAATACAATTAGCAAATGAATGCGTTTTAAACGTGTCTTTTTTTTTAACCTGCCATAAGTTACTGCCCAGAAAGAAATCCTTCCCTTTAGCTAATAATGTTGTAAAAATGGACATGGTTATTTATCTCCAGGATAATTTTAGAGAAGTACAAACTAATTTTCAGTGACAAAGTTTCAGAGTCAACTTCATTTTATAGAAAGTATTGGCTTTTATTTTGTTATCTTTAAGGACTGTTTGCTTATTGCTTGCTGTGAAGTATAAAGTCACACAATTAGCTATCTGTGCTCTGTACACATGGGTATTAAAAACCCCGTTTTTAATGTTTTAGCTTAATGACTTACCGCTGAGCCACCTAGGAGTATTTTTAAAAGAAAAAACTGTAAGAGTTTGTTATTCGGATCCTCGTCAAGTGCTAGATATCAAAAACTCAATTAACACTTTTCGAAATTCAATAATCTCACACTTCAAATTATGGGTCTTATCAAAACGGTAAATAACTGCGTTTTATTAACTAACTCAAATGCATGATACACAAAAAGAAATATTCATATTCTGTATGTCTAGAAGCTGCTTTGTTTTTATCTAATGTTCCTGGGTATCCTATAATCACGTAAATTATTACTTTTGACGATTTTAAACTTTGAATATTCATAACACAAGTGAATAAAGTTAAGCTACAATATCATTCTCTGTTAAATGAAAATTTAATAAACATTGTTGAATCAAAGTCAAACATCATCTTCTAATCGTTTGAAATACCAATTATTGAGGTATATTTTGTGGAGTTTCAGGATCTTTGGATTTTTTTTCTGTTTCGACTTTGCTTTCTATGGATTCTTTTGCATACCTTACTTTTCGTGGCCGTGGAGCTGCTTCGCAAACAATTATTTCTTTTGAAAAGAAAGATGGTGAGAAACGCTTTTTCTGTATCTGTGGTATATCTTGACTTAGAAAAGCTTCTCTCTCTTCTTCGTTCTTCGATTCTTCAGCATCTTGAGACTTTAAGTTAACGTCTTTTTCCATGGCTTGAATGTTATATCAAGTTCAATCTAGTCGAGTCTGTTGAAGGTAATAAATAGAAGAAAATTATATTAACTACATTTGTCACAATACACTTTAAAAACATTTATCATACTGAAAAATAAATGCGCATTGTTCAAAGTTTTAAGTGTGAATTATGTATTATTAAAGGAGAGATAGCTTATTTTGCTTTAGTAACGAGTGATAAAACTTTTGCTTGTGAACATACGTCAAAACATAGGTATATTCTACAAAACCCAGATTCGCCAGGAGCCAACATCATCATCACCACCGAGATTCCAAAGTGGCACGTCTAGTATAGTTTTAAAATCATTGCGAACAATTACACATTTGCATCTTTCACAAATACAAAAATTATTTCATTCAGTATCAAACTATGTAATTTTTTCTATCATGATAGTTAATTTTTGTATTGCACAGGATACATAACTATGAATAACCTTGTCATGCTCAAAACAAAAGAGTAAAAGTTTGTAACAAGAAAGTTCAATTTTTTGAAATAATTAATTGGTTTACTTGAAGCACCCTAGAATAACCAAATAGTTCAACTATACTTTCTCACAGGCTAAGTACAGTCTTTGAGCTTATGGCCGTATTGCAAAATATTAAACAAATGTTTCAGCTTTCTTTCTCACGAGCTGAACTGCCACTTTACAATAAACACATGTTTCAACCAAGCTAAACTATGGACTTAGGATGTGTTGCAAAATAATAGTTGTGAAATGCTAACGAAAGATAAACATTGAATACACTTGTCAAGGACAACTAACATTGTCTGCATATCAGTGATAATGTAAGGGATTCTCATGTAAAGTGATTCTAACTAGACGGATATGTATGTTTAAACAGTTGTGTTCAGGGATGAGAAATGTAATCTGATACCACTTAGTTGGAAGAAGATGTCTATACAAACTAAAGAGGACGAGAAACTGTATACACAGGTGCATGCCTGTTCCTTGTAGTTATTTTGATTTGAATTTAATTATTTCAGAAGAAATGATTAATAATCAGGGGCGCTCGAAGATTAAACAATCCTCCTTCGCCCCGCACGTGGATTAGAGGTATGGGCTTGAATTGAAGTATAAGCAAAGTATGATAGGTCGACTTGAATGAAGTTTTGATAAAATCAAACTACGTAAATATCATAAACATAAACGGCCGATATCGGACAGATGGTCCATCAGGGCAGCGGGAATCTATAAATCCTATACCAAGAATTTAATGTGGAGTATACACAGGTAACCTTTTACGTTATTTGACGTCAAGCCCTTGGTCACTGGGCACCAATCTAAAGGAAGACGACTCCACCCTAATTTCTGGACCAGTCACCTCGAAGTCTACCCCATGAGTTTGAATGGATTATGCTGCCAAACCATATAACAATTAATGTTTCTGGACCAAAAGTGTAGTTGTCCCCGACAGCAGAGTTGTTCCCGACCTCGAGGTTGCTCCAGAGGGTTCCAGGTTATTCCAGGCTTTCCAGTTGCTCCAATTCTTTTAGCTAACTTTCTGACTTGCACTACACTAACTCCATGTAAGTTTTAATTGCTACTCTTCTTTCATCAATTATGTTGCCAGGTGGAAATATGATGTATAATGCAAAAGTCATTAAAGTTAAATAAGTAATGTTGATAGGGTTAGAAACATTATGGATCTAATATAAGTTACTAAAAGTGTAAACCTTTATATAATCGATGTTATTGTTTTTCATTCATTGTAAGCCTTCATATCTTTATGTTAATAAAGTGTATATCTTGTGGTGTAGAATTGGACTCGGTATCATTTATTCCTTGCTTTACTTGTAAATTTCTTCGAGTTGGTTGATTTGTGTACCCACTCGAGACTGCATACCCGGGTTTTAAATATATATATATTGTAATTGGTGTCTTGTCGCCACAAACAACGCTCTCTCGTTCCCATGATAGAGCAACCTGTTACATACTTTTACAAACATATACCAATATGAAAAATAATTCATAAAACCATCTGCTTAACATATATTGTTATTTGGTAATAATGATAAGATGACACATCTCATATCAAACAATGAATATATATATTAGATAATAACAGATCACATGAATGTTACACATGGTACAGCTGATTCTGAGCAGTACTAGCCAGATCATATGAATGCTACACGTGCTACTACTGATTCTGAGAAGTAGTGGCCAAATTGTATGAATGCTATACGTGGTACTACTGATGCTGAGCAGTAGTAGCCAGATTATATGAATGTTACACGTGGTACTTACCAGATCATATAAATGTTACACGTGGCACTGATACTAAGCAGTACTAGTCAGACTACATGAATGCTACACGTGGTACTAACCAGATCCTATGAATGCTATACGTGGTACTACTGATGCTGAGCAGTAGTAGCCAGATCACATCAATGCTACACGTGGTATTGATACTGAGCAGTTCTAGCCAGATCATATGAATGCTACAGGCGGTACTACTGATACTGAGCAGTACTATCCAGGTAACATGAATGCTACACGTGGTACTAACCAGATCATATAAATGCTACACGTGGTACTGATACTAAGCAGTACTAGTCAGACCACATGAATGCTACACGAAGTACTACTGATGATGAGCAGTACTGTCCAAACCATATGAATGCTAAACGTGGTACTGATCCTCATCAGAATTCTGAATAGATATTGAAAGTTACATATGAAACTACGTAACATTTTGTCTTCAGTAGGTACAATTTCTTCAGGATAAATTGACCAGTCAAACATTCAAGTACAACATCAAATCATGCACCTTTTATTGACTTAATGGAAGTGGGAAACATTGACGTAAGAACATTTAACTTTTATCTAGAAAATACCAAATGTAAAGGTCTCAACGCAAAATTTACTCTGAACTAACGTTATTTTCTAGTACAACAAAGAACATGCCAATAAATTTCTAACAGTCAGATCTAATGATAACTTAATATTTCATAATAATTTCCTAACCATATTCCACAAAATACGTTTCGATGTTGATACTACATTAAAACACAAGTCCTAAGACTATGGAATAATGGTTTATTTAAAATATTGTGATATATATATATATATGGATATGAGATCTTTTAAATCCCTAGGCCTTAGAATAAGGGGTCCCTTTAAGATATTGTGATATACATATGTGTGGATATGAGATCTTTTTAAATCCCGACTAAAAATAACCAAATAACTTTCCTCAAAATTAACTCTAATTGTACTCTGAATTCCATTCTGCATTTGCATAAATGATTTTAGAACAGCTTCTACAAAATGTATCCACGCATTTGTTAAAGAAGCTCTTATCAAAAACGAAACCCCCCATTTAATATGTTACAGTCAAGTTTTCTGTTCACTCATTAAATTAGCTGCAGTCATAGCCTAGTGGTGAACATGCTTTGGCCATGAATCCGCTAACGCAAAACATGCTCTGCACTTTGACGCCGCGGGTGTGCTATACATATAAATATATGTATACGTGACGATCATATCCCACTATTAGGTCACGTAAGAGTAGTCCAAGGATTGGGACATCTATGCGCAAACAGCCCTCTGCTATGTGCATGAGTATGGACGATTGGTTAGGGTTATTCCAATATTCGGATACTTCTGTCTTGGTACATATATATATATAGATAGGTATGTTGACGATTAGACATTATGACTTGGTGCACGTATGATCACTGTGTTCCGAAGTAAAAATTTATTTTTGATTTGAGCTTTTCACACCAGAGAGCACCACATTACGTTAGAATATACATATTATTGTTACACAGAACCAACTTTCAAGCCTCCTCAGTGGCTCAACGGCAAGTTTGAAGGCTTACAACGCCGAAAATCCAGTTTCGAGGGTTAGATATCATGATTTAGTGAACATATGTTGATTATGTTCTGAAGTGAAAGTCTTTAACGCTCTTACGACTATTAGAAATGCCACATACAGTGACAATAATCACAAGGTGTGAGAAAACGACAGAAGAATACTGTTCATAAAAATTGTTCACCGCACTAACCAACCAAGAAAATGTATTTTTTAAGTAATACTATTTATTGGCTGTTACAAGTCTGAGAAACAGACAGTGAACAGTGACACTACAAAATATAACTCTAAGTCAACAAAATCAAATTGAAAAGCTAGTAAAAATACAAAGAAGAAAAAATTACGCTTGATTTGAACTTTTCACATTAGAGGGCACCACATCACATAATACTTTTGCAATAACTGGATTGCACAGAGCTAACTTTCAAGCCAGTGGCTCAACGGCAAGTCTGAAGGCCTATAACACTAAAACTGGGGTTTCGATACCCATTGTGGGCACAGCACAGATAATCTTTTGTTTAAATTCGGTGACGAGGAACCCACTTTGAGACTAATAATGGCTGGAGACGGATTGAATGGGTAATGAAGAAAAACTTTAATATAAGTTTAACATATATACATTAAAGTTTTTCTTCATTACCCATTCAAGCCGTCTCCAGCCATTATTAATCTTTTGTTTAGGTTTGTGCTTATCAACTTTCAAGATACGCCACAAATGTATAGCAAAGTAGGCAAGTTTATAAGTTGTTTTTCTTAAAGTGTGAACCACTGTTTGTGACAGAGTTGCTAGAAATTAAGTGTGATCTTTTTAGTGAATTTTACTTATTAAGTTATTTGTAGCTGCAACTGTCAAATTAAAAGGATAGAAATATATAAGTGAACTGTAATATCTAATTAATATTTCTAATATTACAACCGTTTTTTGTAAACCTAATTATAATCAGTTTTAATTATTTAATCGACCCACTGTTAGTGTGATTACAAACTATTGTACATGAAGTTAAGCTTACTTAACTAAAGTATAAGTTATACTATATATATATATATAAGTTATAAGCAAAGCGAGTCATTTGAGGTTGTATACATTGAAACTGCAGACGTGTATAATACTAAACGGTATGACTCAACGTCTGTGATTAGATCTATTATTGTTCAAAAGTTAGTGAACAAGTTATTAATCCTCTACACTGATTCATGTGAATGAAATATACACAATTATGTTATTTCCTAAGCTCGTTGTTAATGTTATATAGTATCTATTAATCCCATCCCCACTTCGTTATAACATTTGTAGTTTTTTGCTAATACTCTTCGTTTCTCTGTCGTTATGTTTAAGTTTACTAATCTTTTACTTTTTCGTGTAGCACAGAATCTCCAGGGCCTGTATTTTTCCTAAATCGTAATTATTTTGGCGCTCTGATATTACTGTCGCCTGTAGGCCTAACTGACTATTAAGGGTCGGTTGAAGTATAGTCTTACATACTTGCATACTCTGTGGTAGTCCGTGCAGATTTTAAGTTTACCTGTAATTATTATATTACCATGATTATGATTGTTTTGAGCTAAATTTTGCTACTGAACTGTCAATATTTTGACAATTAATTGCGAACAGAATTAGTTAAAACATTTTAATATACGTATAGAGTCGAGGTTTTAACAACAGAAATTGCGGATTTTCCCCCAGTATAATGAGTCATGTAGAATTTGGATAGAATGCCAAAAATGCGGTTCTAATATTAATGGTGTTTACACCATATTTGCCGGTACCCTCCACAGGATGAATTGTTTCCTCCATAACTTTGAAATATCTTGGTATAACTATAATAGCTTATAGTAATATTTATAGTGCTCTCTTGCACTTGTATATAATAAAAATAAATCATTTTAGATAAAGTATTCATTGTAAAATTACATTTAAAAATAATTGAAAATTCCTGTATACAAATAATACAAAAATACATTATAATATTGTTTACAATTATGAAATTAAGACCTGTAAAGAAATTTTTAGAATAAATATTAAAATTATAACACTTATAAGCACTAACCTATCGGTGGTGACAGAAATATTGGCAAAAGTGAGCTCTAAATAACAAAGTTTGTTCCAAAGCCCAGGAAGACGTCTATATTGACTTAGGAGGTATCGCCTAACTGATTTAACGCGCACTTTCGAACTTTTGCTCTACTTGGTCGTCTTAACAGTAAAGATTTAATCTAAAACATGCCTTACGCAGGTTCGGTAACGCAGCATAACATTTAGACAATGTAATCTTCGTACAGGTGTATCAAGAGGAAATTGGTAAACTGATAAATAATCAAAATGTTAAAACTGATAAAATAATTTCAATATCACAGTCACATTACACACGACACGATATACACGTAGAACATACAATCGTATCTATCAGCAAACTGAAAACTGGTTTCCAAACATTTAAGACAGGAGTTTTAAACTCAAAAACAAGTTTCAGGTTAAGAGTAAATACGACCAACCAGCTTTATCTGTTTCTATGTGTCTGTTATATGAAGTACAGCCAAAACACTAACTAACGAATGTTAACCAAAGTTATAAGTAACATTGTCTTTTTTTTTATTAGGTAATCTAATTATTTAGATTTTCATTTACATTGATTTTGAGTTATTTTTGCTTTCCCACAGATGTCAGTGAGGTCTCATACCTTAGAGTTTGGGCAAATTAGCTTGTAGTTTATAGAGTTTAAGACGAATTACACTTTTATTTATAAAAATTTTGACCCACTGTAAAATACAATATATTATTTTAAGTTTATCAGCATTATTCTAACGTTATAAGGATTGTCGGGACTAGTTAATATAGAACAAATTCAGTGTGTTATGATGAGAATTAGAATTAATCAATGTGCAGGCCAATTCAATGTGTTGTTAGGATTGATCGATAATTGAGCCTCCCATTTTTATTGTTGAGAAGTAGGTATGTTACTATTTTCTAACCAATGGGGTAATTTTTGAATGAACTAATTTTCGTTCAGCAGTGTTAACGATAAAATTAAAGTTTAATTCTTCCATATAGACCTCTATGTGCCAGTTTACGCATTAAAAGCTCAGATAGATGACGTATACAAATACAATGTACAACTATCTTCAGATCTAGGTACTTATATTTCTGTCTTCATTTTTCATTTATGAATATATTCTCATGCTTATAACTTTTCTTGTTCTGATTCTGTTTAAGATAGTTTAAAGCTTCATCTTGTAGTTTTGTTTTTAATACTTGCTTTTTGTTCTTCTTAATTTCATATATGATTTGTCGATTAATATATATATATTTTTTACGTTTACATTTCCTAGGTTTATAACTGATTTATTGAATAAATTTTAATGCTAAAGTCTACTTGATCTCACTTAGTATTTTACAATATTTGAAGTTCCGCGCTGAGCCAGTGGTAAGTTTAAGACTTGCAAGGCTAAAATTCAGGAATTCGATTCTCCTCCCCGGTGAACAGATCGCACCTAGCATATTAGTAGCTTCACGTTAAAAACAAGCAAAATACTAGTGGAATGATTTTCATTTCACACTTGTCTTGTTTCCAAGCCGTTTTTCTGACATTTAACCTCCTTCTGTGAGTTACCCGAAGTAATTAATTGCAGCATACGATCAGTGCTTCCTAGATGACATTGGAAATGTTTTTTTTCTTATCTCTATCGGATTTATTCTGAATTATGTATCATGAACACTAGAGAAAAGCGTTCTTATTCTCTACTGTAGTTTCATTGAAATATTATATACACGTATAAATCAAGATGTGTAACAGATCGTAAAAAAACAACTGGTTTCAAAATGCGAAATAAAAAATACTTTTTTAGCTCATTTACAAAAAGAAAAGCCTGACGCCGCAGGGATTAGTTGTATTGCTCATTTAAATTTTATATATATTTGTTTTTTGTGGTGACTCAGCGGTAAACTTGCTCTAAATTTCAGGGTTTGATCCCAATGCAGATAAGGCCATTCTGTAGCTTTGTGCTTAAACAAACAAACAAATCATATCTTTGTTAAATAATGTAGTTTTTACTTTAATTAAACAATACTACCACTGCTACGTCATAGAACATCTAATGTAACAGACAAATAATGTTTAGTTTGAGATATTTAAACAATAATATTTAGTTTATATAATAATCATATATTTAAACAATTTTTACATGTAAAACATCATTTATAACACCCGTTTGCCTTCTGCTTTCTGAACGGCAGTAAACAACTTAACATAAATTTACTTCTACAGTATTTATAATGTTTTGTATTAAATCAGCTTGCTAGACTAGGCTTTGCCAGTTTATTGTAAAATAACAAGTAGATAATGACGCAGAATGGTAGAACAAGGTATGTTTTCATTCTGTTCGTCATCACCTCGTGTGTAAGTACTCTATTACCGTCATGGTTTCGTGCACTTCACAAATCCCATACTTACGATAAGACTGTTTCATTATATATTCAGCATAGGAAGGGAGAACGTTCTCTTCCACCTGATCGTGTACTCTAAACTTAAGCTTATTTGTAAACTTTTGTTAGGTTTCTTTAATATATCGTTCACAACTTGTTTCACATTATGGGGATTTACATAAAGTTGTTTAAAGTTTTTTGAAAAAGCAAATAAATTAGCTATTGCTTTCCTGCGTATGTCGCAATAGCTTTAGAACGATGGTCACGTGATAGACAGGCATTTGTTCTGCACAAAAGAACAAATTGCACTGATCTGACTTGAAAATGTCTGAAACGTCTGATTCTTTGCTCGAGAAGGATATGACCGTTTTTGTTTTTTTTACATAAGAAATATTCACGCAGCAAATTTTTTTAAATATGTATAGCTCAAGGAAAGGGCGTGTTTAAGGGCAAGCAGCCCTCACCCCCACCCTAACAACTCAGTGGTACATATATTGGTATTGTTTATATACACACACAAATATATTACATATATATGTATTTATCTAACGCCCTACCCCGCCCCACAAAAGTGGTCAAATTTGAATTCCCGTGCACGGCCCTACTCAAGACTGTAACATTTCTCGTAAGGTAGCCTTTGATATTTTCCATTAAAAAACTAGCACAGCGCTAACGACAGCAAAGGGCTCGAAACCACGTTGAACACTGACTAGTTAAATTTATCGCTGAAAAGTAGATGATGCCAACTTAGTCAAATTCTTTACAGAAATAAAATTTCGAAAGAACTAAAACCATCAGACTAGTTAAATTTATCGCTGAAGAGTAGATGATGCCAACTTAGTCAAATTCTTTACAGAAATAAAATTTCGAAAGAACTAAAACCATCAGAGTGTACTTTCAGTGTAAATCAGTGACTATTATGCAAGCAAAGGACTCTAGTGGCTTGAAGTTAGCAATTCATGGACTTTGGATCCACTGATCGACACAGTTTGACAGTTCTTAGTTAAAGCGAATACAGTACATTCATATTTACGATAATAAGACATAATGATAGACAAGTTACTTGCTAAAAAACATGGAAGTATAAAACTACATTATAAATTAAACTGCTTAATTGAATGAATCTGAAGTAAAACGTGAAAGGCAAAAGCATTTTCAATCTATGCACAAATTTAAATCTCTTTTCATGCGTCATCTACAATGTGCATATGAAATGTACGTCCAATAAAATGGTGCCCCTTTAACTGCAATTAGAAGGCTGGTCGACTATTTTTACCCTAAAAACATCATATTCAAATTAGTGGAACCAACCGCTTTTTTTCAAAAATCTAATTTCATTCATTCAAATGTTTGTGAAGATGCTTGTATTTTCATGGCTTGATCGGTTGTTCCATAAATGACAAACAAAAATATTTAGTGGTTACTTAGAATATTGAATTCTTTTTTTACTGAACATTAGTTATTAAATTTTAATTCCTCAAATAAAACTCAAAACCGAGAAAATAACAAAACTACTAAAACAAATTTAAAAAATTATATTAAAAATGTTAGTTAAACAAATACAGTAAGCTAACGAAAGTGAAATTGAAAATGAAACAGTTGCGTTAATCGGAAGATGAAATTACAAACTTGGAGATTTTAAAATGAAATAAACCAGATTCTATAGAACAAATCAAAAACGAAAGTTGGAAAATAAGTTCGGTTTCTAGACACGCCCTCTGGGAAACTGAGATTGTTGACAGTTATTTAGATATAGTCGCTATATCTCTAAAATGATATATGTTGAATTCTCTAGAAACGACTTAAGAACAAATTCATTATCTACACGGGTGTAGGCATGAAAATGTAGTGGGTGCTCAATTCTAATCACTTTAGATACAATTTAATTAAGATCGTGTACACTTTAAATAACTATAAACTCAGATAAATATTTAATTCTTAGAAATTACCTACACGGGTTGTTTGAATTCAAAATTGATAACTCATATATTTAAAAAAGCTGGGGTTTCGTCCCCCTTGCCTCTTACCTGATTACGCCCATGAATCTAGAATTATTATTATTATTGATATGATCCTTCATAGATTTGTATATCATTTCATATACACTTAATAAGATCATAAAAAAGTATTATAATGTTGCCAATCAATAAATGACCTATTTAAGTGAGCAATTACTGTGTCGAGGTATTACTTTTTTCCGCTGGAGGACCCGATGAACTTTTCTTGTTACTGATATCGATTATTTCTGGAAGGGTAGAAGAAATTGTGTTACCTCATGGTTTCTACTCCATAATCGCGGTGGATTTCATATGAAACATCTTTTTCACATTTAATACGTATCTATCTACCAAATAAAAATGTCTACTCTTAATGACTTACTTATTGACATAAATACTTAACGTGATAATTATTCACATAATTATTAATTCATAGAGGACGTTGTTACAAGTAAAAAAATTAATTGGTCGTATCTTGCTGATAACTACATAATAGATAGACGTAAGTCAGTCACACGAAATAACTATTTGTGTGAAGTATTACGTTACGAAACACGCATATATTATACTAATACACTGTCAAATACATTTCCATAATTTACTCAAACAAGTTCACATAAATATCATGATGTACAAGCAACAGAATAAAATATTATGCTTCGTAATAAACACAAGACAATTATATCCTTATAACAGCAAGTCAGTTAGTTATATTATTACTAATCCAAATTGTCGAGTGTATGTTTTTCTATCTTCAAATATTTAATATTAATAATAACATTTCTGTTTTTTGTTCCAGTGATGCTATACTCGGATTTCTAGGATTTAACAAACCAACAATAATAAAGTGGATTCGTTATTACCCCAAAACCAAAGCCGGGATGACACAGAATGCAGCTTAAAAATGTTAATGTTTTCTTATATAACTGAGTGAACAGTGCTCCAGCGAATAAAGGCGTTAGGGACTGAAACTGTGTTAGTATTCCATAGAGCTTTCCTGTGGAAAGGAAAGATGAATATGAAACACAAGCAATTCAAACACATTGATAATCAACTCATTACAAATACACAATCCACATACGTAGACTTCGGTATTTGTATTCCTGTTATGGATTTCCACCAAATCTGAGATATGTGTATATCATATAATATACGTAGACCTCAGTGTTTGTATTTCTGTTAGAGATTTCCACCAAATCTGAGATATGTGTATATCATATAATATACGTAGACTTCAGTGTTTGTATTTCTG
>NW_013667268.1:127381-129140 GCF_000517525.1 Limulus polyphemus | reverse complement strand
ATATAATATACGTAGACTTCAGTGTTTGTATTTCTGTTAGAGATTTTCACCAAATCTGAGATATGTGTATATCATATAATATACGTAGACCTCAGTGTTTGTATTTCTGTTAGAGATTTCCACCAAATCTGAGATATGTGTATATCATATAATATACGTAGACTTCATTGTTTGTATTTCTGTTAGAGATTTTCACCAAACCTCGGATATATATAAAATATCTGCGTTGGCTTGAACTTATCCATTGCATATATGAGTCTTATACTTTTCTTACTATTGCAAATTGAATGCAAACATTTAATAGTGTGATACGTATATTAAATAAAATAGTTTGGAATAGTAAGTTAATCAAAGTAAACATTATTCTTCCAACTTCAGTTTCCTAATGTTCTTAAAAATCACAAAAAGTAAAACATAAGAAATTTCTAGTTATTTTATGCAATCAAAGAAATTTGGAATTTTACTAACCGACTTCATCTACTGCAACGAGTTTCAACAGTCGGGATCGAATTGCTACAAATGTTTCGGAGTATGGCTGCAACGATTCCTGTAATATATATATATATATTGCATTATGCTCTTTCTATTATTTAACCAACTTTAAAGTAAAAAGCGCCCCATATCAACTTCTTACCTGACCACAGAATATACTAAAAAAGAAAGAAAAAAAACAGCATTTATCTCATAACGAAGTGCTCTCTAATATAAGTTTAAATTTCAAACAAACACCTATCATTTTCTAATCTCAACAGAAACTTTTCTTTGAGAAAAAATATTCACTTTGCGTTTTCTTTGTTCATTTTAATAATTTTTCGGAAATTGGATCATTATAATATCTGCACGATATTATGCGCATAGCTATAATATACTATAATTTTAACAAACAAACAGCGCCACCTATCAGCTTTAAACCTGACCAAATAATTTCCTTTTAGAAAAAATAACCATTATATTTAAATTGTGCTTTCAATGTTTATTTTTAAAATTTCCATGAAAACTAATTATTACATTGTTATAGCATTTAATATTAATTTTAAAAACAAACAGTGCCACCTATCAATATCTTACCTGAGCAAAGGATTTCCTGCCTGTGAAAACTGACAGCACCCCCCCTCCCCCAGTGGCACAGCGGTATGTCTGCGAACTTATAACGCCAGAAACCGGGTTTCGATACCCGTGGTGGGCAGAACGCAGATACCCATTGTGTAGCTCTGTGCTTAATTACAAACAAAGAAACAAAACTGACAGCTACCAGTTAAATAGACAAGGTAGCAGACAATGACCCCAGTATGCATGAAGTGCTATCCCGTAACTTATAGAAGTGTAGTAACAGAGGCATAATTACGGCTGCACCTAGCATGGTTAGATAGCAGTTCCATCGCTCCATATAAACCGTACTGTTGGTCGTCTCAATTAAACATATACTTCGTATAAAGATACATAACATCGGCTTCTTCTGCATAGAAAAATAGCAGATACTGATATCTTGTTACCAAATGCCCTCTAGATGGTTTCAATGATCCCTGTTTATTATGGATAATGTGATAGTAATTTCTGATGTTAATGATTAAGCCAATTATGAAATATGTATCAGGGAACTCGTGAGAAAATGTGGTTTATTTTAAAATGTTCGCGATAAGCTACATTAGAAAATATCTGCACATTGCAATCCTTAAGTTTGGTGGCCTGGTGGTTAGGGTGCTCGACTCGCAATCTGAGGGTTGTGGGCTCGAATCCCAATCACCAAACATGTTATCCC